>NW_027614888.1:5000-19473 GCF_965212315.1 Lampetra planeri | reverse complement strand
ATAGTCAACATCATCCACTCACTCACGCCGCTCACCCGCTCACTCACTCACTCACCCGCTCACCCACCCACTCACTCCCCCGCTCGCTCCCCCGCTCACCCACCCGCTCACCACCCTCTCACTCACCCGCCTCACTCACCCACTCACTCACCCTCTCACTCACTCACCCGCTCACTCACCCACCCACTCACTCCCCCGCTCGCTCCCCCGCTCACCCACCCGCTCACCCACCATCTCACTCCCCCGCTCACTCACCTGCCTACTCACCCACCCTCTCACTCCCCCGCTCACTCACCCGACTACTCACCCACCCACTCACCCACCCACTCACCCTCTCACCCACACTCTCACTCCCCCGCTCACTCACCCGCCCACCCTCTCACTTCCCCGCTCGCTCCCCCGCGCTCACTCACACCGCTCACCCACCCGCTCACTCACCCTCCCACTCACCCACTCACTCACCCTCTCACTCACCCTCTCACTCACCCTCACCTTCTCACTCACCCGCTCACTCGCCCGCCTACTCACCCGCTCACCTAGCCGCTCACTCACCCTCTCACTTACCCTCTCACTCACCCGCTCACTCGCCCGCCTACTCACCCGCTCACCCACCGCTCACCCACCCGCTCACTCACCCGCTCACCCACCCGCTCACCCGCCCCGCCTACTCACCCGCTCACCCACCCGCTCACCCACCCCGCTCACCCAGCCGCTCACTCGCCTGCCTACTCACCCGCTCACCCAGCCGCTCACCCGCCCCGGGCACGGGGGAGCGGGTGGTGTGGTGGGTGGGCCCGTGTGTGTGTGTGCGTGTACGTGTGTGTGCGTGTACGTGTGTGTGTGCGTGTACGTGTGTGTGCGTGTGTGTGCGTGTACGTGTGTGTGCGTGTGCGTGTGTGTGCGTGTGCGTGTGTGTGCGTGTGTGTGCGTGTACGTGTGTGTGGCGTGTACGTGTGTGTGCGTGTACGTGTGTGTTGCGTGTGCGTGTGTGTGCGTGTGCGTGTGTGTGCGTGTACGTGTGTGTGCGTGTGCGTGTGTGTGCGTGTACGTGGTGTGCGTGTACGTGTGTGTGCGTGTACGTGTGTGCGTGTACGTGTGTGTGCGTGTGTGTGCGTGTACGTGTGTGTATGTGTGTGTATGTGTGTGTCTCTGTGTGTGTGATGACGCGTGCCGGCGTGTGCCCTCACCACCTCCTCACCACCCTCACCAGCCCCCTCACCACCCTTACCACCTCACCAACCTCACCACCTCCTCACCACCCTCACCACCCTCACCACCTCACCACCTCCTCACCACCCTCACCCCCCTCACCCCCCCTCACCACCCTTACCACCTCACCAACCTCACCACCTCACCACCCCCTCCCCCCACCCCCCCCCCCCCCCTCACCCCTCGCCAACTTGTCGGGCAGCAGCTCCTCCCGAACGCCCGCCTGCCCCTCTTCGTCCTCATCGTCTGCGCCCCCGGGCCCGCCCCCGCGTCGCCGCTTGCCGTGGTTCCGCTGCTGCTGCTGGCGCCGCTCCTCCGCGCTGCGCTGCTCCTCCTCACGCTGCGCCTTCTTCTGGGCGCGCCGCTGCTTGCTGTGCAGCTTCTTGAGCTCCTGCGAGGTCAGCGTCTCTGGCGCGGCGAGAAGGGGGGGCGGAGGGGAGAGTTCGGTTGAATTGGTCGGTATCGCTTCGGTCGGTCGGATGGTGGCTCGGCCGGTCGCTCACTCGGCCACTCGCCCGGCCACTCGCCCGGCCACTCACTCAGCCACTCACCCAGCCACTCACCCGGCCACTCAATCACTCACTCATCCAGCCACTCACTCGGCCACTCGCCCAGCCACTCACTCGGCCACTCACTCGGCCACTCACCCAGCCACTCGCCCGGCCACTCACTCAGCCACTCGCCCGGCCACTCACTCAGCCACTCACTCAGCCACTCACTCAGCCACTCGACCAGCCACTCGCCCAGCCACTCACTCAGCCACTCACCCCTCCACTCACCCAACCACTCACCCGTCCACTCACTCAGCCACTCGCCCAGCCACTCACTCGGCCACTCACCCAGCCACTCACTCAGCCACTCACCCAGCCACTCACTCACTCACTCGCCCAGCCACTCACCAAGCCACTCACTCACACAGCCACTCACTCACTCACCCCAGTCACTCACCCAGCCACTCACCCAGCCACTCACTCACCCAGCCACTCACCCAGCCACTCACCCAGCCACTCACCCAGCCACTCACCCAGCCACTCACCCAGCCACTCACCCAGCCACTCACCCAGCCACTCACCCAACCACTCACCCAGCCACTCACCCAGCCACTCACCCAGCCACTCACCCAGCCACTCACCCAGCCACTCACCCAGCCACTCACCCAACCACTCACCCAGCCACTCACCCAGCCACTCACCAGACCACTCACTCAGCCACTCGCCCGGCCACTCACTCAGCCACTCACTCAGCCACTCACCCAGCCACTCACTCAGCCACTCACTCACTCACCCGCTCACTCACTCACTCAGCCACTCACCCGTCCACTCACCCAGCCACTCAATCACTCACTCATCCAGCCACTCACTCAGCCACTCACCCAGCCACTCACTCACTCACTCATCCAGCCACTCACTCGGCCACTCGCCCAGCCACTCACTCAGCCACTCACTCGGCCACTCACTCGGCCACTCACCCAGCCACTCGCCCGGCCACTCACTCGGCCACTCGCCCGGCCACTCACTCGGCCACTCACCCAGCCACTCACTCAGCCACTCACTCACTCACCCGCTCACTCACTCACTCAGCCACTCACCCGTCCACTCACCCAGCCACTCAATCACTCGCTCATCCAGCCACTCACCCAGCCACTCACTCACTCACTCATCCAGCCACTCACTCGGCCACTCGCCCAGCCACTCACTCAGCCACTCACTCGGCCACTCACTCGGCCACTCACCCAGCCACTCGCCCGGCCACTCACTCGGCCACTCGCCCGGCCACTCACTCGGCCACTCACCCAGCCACTCACTCACTCATCCAGCCACTCACCCAGCCACTCACCCAGCCACTCACCCAGCCACTCACCCAGCCACTCACCCGACCACTCACTCAGCCACTCGCCCGGCCACTCACTCGGCCACTCGCCCGGCCACTCACTCAGCCACTCACTCAGCCACTCACTCACTCACTCAGCCACTCACCCATCCACTCACTCAGCCACTCACCCGGCCACTCACCCGGCCACTCACCCAGCCACTCACCCAGCCACTCACCCAGCCACTCACCCGGCCACTCACCCGGCCACTCACTCAGCCACTCACCCAGCCACTCACCCAGCCACTCACCCAGCCACTCACCCAGCCACTCACTAGCCACTCACTAGCCACTCACTCAGCCACTCACCCAGCCACTCACCCGGCCACTCACTCAGCCACTCACCCAGCCACTCACCCGTCCACTCACCCGTCCACTCACCCAGCCACTCACCCAGGCACTCACTAGCCACTCACTCGGCCACTCACCCGGCCACTCACCCGGCCACTCACTCAGCCACTCACCCAGCCACTCACCCGTCCACTCACCCGTCCACTCACCCAGCCACTCACCCGCCACTCACTAGCCACTCACTCAGCCACTCACCCGGCCACTCACTCAGCCACTCACCCAGCCACTCACCCGGCCACTCACTCGGCCACTCACCCGGCCACTCACCCGGCCACTCACCCGGCCACTCACTCAGCCACTCGCCCAGCCACTCACCCGGCCACTCACTCAGCCACTCACCCGCCACTCACTCAGCCACTCACTCAGCCACTCACCCGTCCACTCACCCAACCACTCACCCGTCCACTCACTCAGCCACTCGCCCAGCCACTCACTCGGCCACTCAGCCAGCCACTCACTCGGCCACTCACCCAGCCACTCACTCAGCCACTCACCCAGCCACTCACTCACTCACTCGCCCAGCCACTCACCAAGCCACTCACTCACACAGCCACTCACTCACCCAGCCACTCACCCAGCCACTCACCCAGCCACTCACCCAGCCACTCACCCAGCCACTCACCCAGCCACTCACCCAGCCACTCACCCAACCACTCACCCAGCCACTCACCCAGCCACTCACCCAGCCACTCACCCAGCCACTCACCCAGCCACTCACCCAGCCACTCACCCAGCCACTCACCCAACCACTCACCCAGCCACTCACCCAGCCACTCACCAGACCACTCACTCAGCCACTCGCCCGGCCACTCACTCAGCCACTCACCCAGCCACTCACTCAGCCACTCACTCACTCACCCGCTCACTCACTCACTCAGCCACTCACCCGTCCACTCACCCAGCCACTCAATCACTCACTCATCCAGCCACTCACTCAGCCACTCACCCAGCCACTCACTCACTCACTCATCCAGCCACTCACTCGGCCACTCGCCCAGCCACTCACTCAGCCACTCACTCGGCCACTCACTCGGCCACTCACCCAGCCACTCGCCCGGCCACTCACTCGGCCACTCGCCCGGCCACTCACTCGGCCACTCACCCAGCCACACACTCACTCATCCAGCCACTCACCCAGCCACTCACCCAGCCACTCACCCAGCCACTCACCCAGCCACTCACCCGACCACTCACTCAGCCACTCGCCCGGCCACTCACTCGGCCCACTCGCCCGGCCACTCACTCAGCCACTCACTCAGCCACTCACTCACTCACTCAGCCACTCACCCATCCACTCACTCAGCCACTCACCCGGCCACTCACCCGGCCACTCACCCAGCCACTCACCCAGCCACTCACCCAGCCACTCACCCGGCCACTCACCCGGCCACTCACTCAGCCACTCACCCAGCCACTCACCCAGCTACTCACCCAGCCACTCACCCAGCCACTCACTAGCCACTCACTAGCCACTCACTCAGCCACTCACCCAGCCACTCACCCGGCCACTCACTCAGCCACTCACCCAGCCACTCACCCGTCCACTCACCCGTCCACTCACCCAGCCACTCACCCAGCCACTCACTAGCCACTCACTAGCCACTCACTCGGCCACTCACCCGGCCACTCACCCGGCCACTCACTCAGCCACTCACCCAGCCACTCACCCGTCCACTCACACCGTCCACTCACCCAGCCACTCACCCAGGCACTCACCAGCCACTCACTCGGCCACTCACCCGGCCAATCACCCGGCCACTCACTCAGCCACTCACCCAGCCACTCACCCGTCCACTCACCCGTCCACTCACCCAGCCACTCACCCGCCACTCACTCAGCCACTCACCCGGCCACTCACTCAGCCACTCACCCAGCCACTCACCCAGCCACTCACTCGGCCACTCACCCGGCCACTCACCCGGCCACTCACCCGGCCACTCACCCGGCCACTCACCCGGCCACTCACCCGGCCACTCACCCAGCCACTCACCCAGCCACTCACTCAGCCACTCACCCAGCCACTCACCCAGCCACTCACCCAGCCACTCACCCAGCCACTCACTAGCCACTCACTAGCCACTCACCCAGCCACTCACCCGGCCACTCACTCAGCCACTCACCCAGCCACTCACCCGTCCACTCACCCGTCCACTCACCCAGCCACTCACCCAGCCACTCACTAGCCACTCACTCAGCCACTCACCCGGCCACTCACTCAGCCACTCACCCAGCCACTCACCCAGCCACTCACTCTGCCACTCACCCAGCCACTCACCCAGCCACTCACCCAGCCACTTACCCGGCCACTCACTCAGCCACTCACCCAGCCACTCACCCAGCCACTCACTCAGCCACTCACCCAGCCACTCACCCAGCCACTCACTAGCCACTCACTAGCCACTCACTCAGCCACTCACCCAGCCACTCATCCGGCCACTCACTCAGCCACTCACCCAGCCACTCACCCGTCCACTCACCCGTCCACTCACCGAGCCACTCACCCAGGCACTCACTAGCCACTCACTCGGCCACTCACCCGGCCACTCACCCGGCCACTCACTCAGCCACTCACCCAGCCACTCACCCGTCCACTCACCCGTCCACTCACCCAGCCACTCACCCGCCACTCACTCAGCCACTCACCCGGCCACTCACTCAGCCACTCACCCAGCCACTCACCCGGCCACTCACTCGGCCACTCACCCGGCCACTCACCCGGCCACTCACCCGGCCACTCACCCGGCCACTCACCCGGCCACTCACTCAGCCACTCACCCAGCCACTCACCCAGCCACTCACTCACTCATCCAGCCACTCACCCAGCCACTCACCCAGCCACTCACCCAGCCACTCACCCAGCCACTCACCCGACCACTCACTCAGCCACTCGCCCGGCCACTCACTCGGCCACTCGCCCGGCCACTCACTCAGCCACTCACTCAGCCACTCACTCACTCACTCAGCCACTCACCCATCCACTCACTCAGCCACTCACCCGGCCACTCACCCGGCCACTCACCCAGCCACTCACCCAGCCACTCACCCAGCCACTCACCCGGCCACTCACCCGGCCACTCACTCAGCCACTCACCCAGCCACTCACCCAGCCACTCACCCAGCCACTCACCCAGCCACTCACTAGCCACTCACTAGCCACTCACTCAGCCACTCACCCAGCCACTCACCCGGCCACTCACTCAGCCACTCACCCAGCCACTCACCCGTCCACTCACCCGTCCACTCACCCAGCCACTCACCCAGGCACTCACTAGCCACTCACTCGGCCACTCACCCGGCCACTCACTCAGCCACTCACTAGCCACTCACCCAGCCACTCACCCAGCCACTCACTAGCCACTCACTCGGCCACTCACCCGGCCACTCACCCGTCCACTCACCCAGCCACTCACCCGCCACTCACTAGCCACTCACTCAGCCACTCACCCGGCCACTCACTCAGCCACTCACCCAGCCACTCACCCGGCCACTCACTCGGCCACTCACCCGGCCACTCACCCGGCCACTCACCCGGCCACTCACTCAGCCACTCGCCCAGCCACTCACCCCGACCACTCACTCAGCCACTAGCCCGGCCACTCACTCAGCCACTCACCCGCCACTCACTCAGCCACTCACTCAGCCACTCACCCGTCCACTCACTCAGCCACTCACCCAGCCACTCACCCGGCCACTCACCCGGCCACTCACCCGGCCACTCACCCGGCCACTCACCCGGCCACTCACCCAGCCACTCACCCGCCACTCACTAGCCACTCACTCAGCCACTCACCCGGCCACTCACTCAGCCACTCACCCAGCCACTCACCCGGCCACTCACTCGGCCACTCACCCGGCCACTCACCCGGCCACTCACCCGGCCACTCACTCAGCCACTCGCCCAGCCACTCACCCGACCACTCACTCAGCCACTAGCCCGGCCACTCACTCAGCCACTCACTCAGCCACTCACTCAGCCACTCACCCGTCCACTCACTCAGCCACTCGCCCAGCCACTCACCCGACCACTCACTCAGCCACTCACCCGTCCACTCACTCAGCCACTCGCCCAGCCACTCACCCGTCCACTCACTCAGCCACTCGCCCAGCCACTCACTCGGCCACTCACCCAGCCACTCACTCAGCCACTCACCCAGCCACTCACTCACTCACTCGCCCAGCCACTCACCAAGCCACTCACTCACACAGCCACTCACTCACTCACCCAGTCACTCACCCAGCCACTCACCCAGCCACTCACTCACCCAGCCACTCACCCAGCCACTCACTCACCCAGCCACTCACCCAGCCACTCACCCAGCCACTCACCCAGCCACTCACCCAGCCACTCACCCAGTCACTCACCCAGCCACTCACCCAGCCACTCACCCAGCCACTCACCCAGCCACTCACCCAGCCACTCACCCAGCCACTCACCCAGCCACTCACCCAGCCACTCACCCAGCCACTCACCCAACCACTCACCCAGCCACTCACCCAGCCACTCACCAGACCACTCACTCAGCCACTCGCCCGGCCACTCACTCAGCCACTCACTCAGCCACTCACCCAGCCACTCACTCAGCCACTCACTCACTCACCCGCTCACTCACTCACTCAGCCACTCACCCGTCCACTCACCCAGCCACTCAATCACTCACTCATCCAGCCACTCACTCAGCCACTCACCCAGCCACTCACTCACTCACTCATCCAGCCACTCACTCGGCCACTCGCCCAGCCACTCACTCAGCCACTCACTCGGCCACTCACTCGGCCACTCACCCAGCCACTCGCCCGGCCACTCACTCGGCCACTCGCCCGGCCACTCACTCGGCCACTCACCCAGCCACTCACTCAGCCACTCACTCACTCACCCGCTCACTCACTCACTCAGCCACTCACCCGTCCACTCACCCAGCCACTCAATCACTCGCTCATCCAGCCACTCACTCAGCCACTCACCCAGCCACTCACTCACTCACTCATCCAGCCACTCACTCGGCCACTCGCCCAGCCACTCACTCAGCCACTCACTCGGCCACTCACTCGGCCACTCACCCAGCCACTCGCCCGGCCACTCACTCGGCCACTCGCCCGGCCACTCACTCGGCCACTCACCCAGCCACTCACTCACTCATCCAGCCACTCACCCAGCCACTCACCCAGCCACTCACCCAGCCACTCACCCAGCCACTCACCCGACCACTCACTCAGCCACTCGCCCGGCCACTCACTCGGCCACTCGCCCGGCCACTCACTCAGCCACTCACTCAGCCACTCACTCACTCACTCAGCCACTCACCCATCCACTCACTCAGCCACTCACCCGGCCACTCACCCGGCCACTCACCCAGCCACTCACCCAGCCACTCACCCGGCCACTCACCCGGCCACTCACTCAGCCACTCACCCAGCCACTCACCCAGCTACTCACCCAGCCACTCACCCAGCCACTCACTAGCCACTCACTAGCCACTCACTCAGCCACTCACCCAGCCACTCACCCGGCCACTCACTCAGCCACTCACCCAGCCACTCACCCGTCCACTCACCCGTCCACTCACCCAGCCACTCACCCAGGCACTCACCAGCCACTCACTCGGCCACTCACCCGGCCACTCACCCGGCCACTCACTCAGCCACTCACCCAGCCACTCACCCGTCCACTCACCCGTCCACTCACCCAGCCACTCACCCGCCACTCACTCAGCCACTCACCCGGCCACTCACTCAGCCACTCACCCAGCCACTCACCCAGCCACTCACCCGGCCACTCACCCGGCCACTCACCCGGCCACTCACCCGGCCACTCACCCGGCCACTCACCCAGCCACTCACCCAGCCACTCACTCAGCCACTCACCCAGCCACTCACCCAGCCACTCACCCAGCCACTCACCCAGCCACTCACTAGCCACTCACTAGCCACTCACCCAGCCACTCACCCGGCCACTCACCCAGCCACTCACCCAGCCACTCACCCGTCCACTCACCCGTCCACTCACCCAGCCACTCACCCAGCCACTCACTAGCCACTCACTCAGCCACTAACCCGGCCACTCACTCAGCCACTCACCCAGCCACTCACCCAGCCACTCACTCAGCCACTCACCCAGCCACTCACCCAGCCACTCACCCAGCCACTTACCCGGCCACTCACTCAGCCACTCACCCAGCCACTCACCCAGCCACTCACTCAGCCACTCACCCAGCCACTCACCCAGCCACTCACTAGCCACTCACTAGCCACTCACTAGCCACTCACTCAGCCACTCACCCGGCCACTCACTCAGCCACTCACCCAGCCACTCACCCAGCTACTCACTCAGCCACTCACCCAGCCACTCACCCGGCCACTCACTCAGCCACTCACCCAGCCACTCACCCGGCCACTCACTCAGCCACTCACCCAGCCACTCACCCGTCCACTCACCCGTCCACTCACCGAGCCACTCACACAGGCACTCACTAGCCACTCACTCGGCCACTCACTCAGCCACTCACCCAGCCACTCACCCGGCCACTCACCCGGCCACTCACTCAGCCACTCACCCGTCCACTCACCCGTCCACTCACCCAGCCACTCACCCGCCACTCACTAGCCACTCACTCAGCCACTCACCCGGCCACTCACTCAGCCACTCACCCGGCCACTCACCCGGCCACTCACTCGGCCACTCACCCGGCCACTCACCCGGCCACTCACCCGGCCACTCACCCGGCCACTCACCCGGCCACTCACTCAGCCACTCACCCAGCCACTCACCCAGCCACTCACTCAGCCACTCACCCAGCCACTCTCCCAGCCACTCACTAGCCACTCACCCGGCCACTCACCCGGCCACTCACTCAGCCACTCACCCAGCCACTCACCCGTCCACTCACCCAGCCACTCACCCAGCCACTCACTAGCCACTCACTCAGCCACTCACCCGGCCACTCACTCAGCCACTCACCCAGCCACTCACCCAGCCACTCACCCAGCCACTCACTCAGCCACTCACCCAGCCACTCACCCAGCCACTCACCCAGCCACTTACCCGGCCACTCACTCAGCCACTCACCCAGCCACTCACCCAGCCACTCACTCAGCCACTCACCCAGCCACTCACCCAGCCACTCACCCAGCCACTCACCCAGCCACTCACTCAGCCACTCACCCGGCCACTCACCCGGCCACTCACTCAGCCACTCACCCAGCCACTCACCCGTCCACTCATCCGTCCACTCACCCAGCCACTCACCCAGCCACTCACCCAGCCACTCACTAGCCACTCACTCAGCCACTCACCCGGCCACTCACCCGGCCACTCACCCAGCCACTCACCCAGCCACTCACTCAGCCACTCACCCAGCCACTCACCCGGCCACTCACTCAGCCACTCACCCAGCCACTCACCCAGCCACTCACCCAGCCACTCACCCAGCCACTCACCCAGCCACTCACCCAGCCACTCACTCACTCACTCAGCCACTCACCCGGCCACTCACTCACTCAGCCACTCGCCCGGCCACTCACTCAGCCACTCACCCGGCCACTCGCCCGGCCACTCACCCAGCCACTCACCCGGCCACTCACCCAGCCACTCACCCGGCCACTCGCCCGGCCACTCACCCGGCCACTCACTCAGCCACTCACTCAGCCACTCACTCAGCCACTCACTCAGCCACTCACTCAGCCACTCACCCAGCCACTCACCCGGCCACTCACCCGGCCACTCACCCAGCCACTCACTCAGCCACTCACTCAGCCACTCACCCAGCCACTCACTAGCCACTCACCCGGCAACTCACCCGGCCACTCACCCAGCCACTCACTAGCCACTCACCCGGCCACTCACCCGGCCACTCACCCAGCCACTCACTAGCCACTCACCCGGCCACTCACCCGGCCACTCACCCGGCCACTCACCCAGCCACTCACTAGCCACTCACTCAGCCACTCACCCAGCCACTCACCCGTCCACTCACCCGTCCACTCACCCAGCCACTCACCCAGCCACTCACCCAGCCACTCACTAGCCACTCACTCAGCCACTCACCCAGCCACTCACCCGGCCACTCACCCAGCCACTCACCCAGCCACTCACTCAGCCACTCACCCAGCCACTCACCCGGCCACTCACTCAGCCACTCACCCAGCCACTCACCCAGCCACTCACCCAGCCACTCACCCAGCCACTCACCCAGCCACTCACCCAGCCACTCACTCACTCACTCAGCCACTCACCCGGCCACTCACTCACTCACTCAGCCACTCGCCCGGCCACTCACTCAGCCAATCACCCGGCCACTCGCCCGGCCACTCACCCAGCCACTCACCCGGCCACTCACCCAGCCACTCACCCGGCCACTCGCCCGGCCACTCACCCGGCCACTCACTCAGCCACTCACTCAGCCACTCACTCAGCCACTCACTCAGCCACTCACTCAGCCACTCACCCAGCCACTCACCCGGCCACTCACCCGGCCACTCACCCAGCCACTCACTCAGCCACTCACTCAGCCACTCACCCAGCCACTCACTAGCCACTCACCCGGCCACTCACCCGGCCACTCACCCAGCCACTCACTAGCCACTCACCCGGCCACTCACCCAGCCACTCACTAGCCACTCACCCGGCCACTCACCCGGCCACTCACCCGGCCACTCACCCGGCCACTCACCCAGCCACTCACTCGGCCACTCACCCGGCCACTCACCCGGCCACTCACCCGGCCACTCACCCGGCCACTCACCCAGCCACTCACTCACTCACTCAGCCACTCACCCGGCCACTCACTCACTCACTCAGCCACTCGCCCGGCCACTCACTCAGCCACTCACCCGGCCACTCGCCCGGCCACTCACCCAGCCACTCACCCGGCCACTCACCCAGCCACTCACCCGGCCACTCGCCCGGCCACTCACCCGGCCACTCACTCAGCCACTCACTCAGCCACTCACTCAGCCCACTCACTCAGCCACTCACTCAGCCACTCACCCAGCCACTCACCCGGCCACTCACCCGGCCACTCACCCAGCCACTCACTCAGCCACTCACTCAGCCACTCACCCAGCCACTCACTAGCCACTCACCCGGCCACTCACCCGGCCACTCACCCAGCCACTCACTAGCCACTCACCCGGCCACTCACCCGGCCACTCACCCAGCCACTCACTAGCCACTCACCCGGCCACTCACCCGGCCACTCACCCGGCCACTCACCCGGCCACTCACCCGGCCACTCACCCGGCCACTCACCCGGCCACTCACCCGGCCACTCACCCGGCCACTCACCCAGCCACTCACTAGCCACTCACCCGGCCACTCACCCGGCCACTCACCCGGCCACTCACCCGGCCACTCACCCAGCCACTCACTAGCCACTCACCCGGCCACTCACCCGGCCACTCACCCGGCCACTCACCCGGCCACTCACCCAGCCACTCACCCGGCCACTCACCCAGCCACTCACTAGCCACTCACCCGGCCACTCACCCGGCCACTCACCCGGCCACTCACCCGGCCACTCACCCAGCCACTCACTAGCCACTCACCCGGCCACTCACCCGGCCACTCACCCAGCCACTCACTAGCCACTCACCCGGCCACTCACCCGGCCACTCACCCGGCCACTCACCCAGCCACTCACTAGCCACTCACCCGGCCACTCACCCGGCCACTCACCCGGCCACTCACCCAGCCACTCACTAGCCACTCACCCGGCCACTCACCCGGCCACTCACCCGGCGACTCACCCAGCCACTCACTAGCCACTCACCCGGCCACTCACCCGGCCACTCACCCGGCCACTCACCCAGCCACTCACTAGCCACTCACCCGGCCACTCACCCGGCCACTCACCCGGCCACTCACCCGGCCACTCACCCGGCCACTCACCCAGCCACTCACCCGGCCACTCACCCAGCCACTCACTAGCCACTCACCCGGCCACTCACCCGGCCACTCACCCGGCCACTCACCCGGCCACTCACCCAGCCACTCACTAGCCACTCACCCGGCCACTCACCCGGCCACTCACCCAGCCACTCACTAGCCACTCACCCGGCCACTCACCCGGCCACTCACCCGGCCACTCACCCAGCCACTCACTAGCCACTCACCCGGCCACTCACCCGGCCACTCACCCGGCCACTCACCCAGCCACTCACTAGCCACTCACCCGGCCACTCACCCGGCCACTCACCCGGCCACTCACCCGGCCACTCACCCGGCCACTCACTCAGCCACTCACTCACTCACCCAGCCACTCGCCCAGCCACTCACCCAGCCACTCGCCCGGCCACTCACTCACTAGCGCTCTCTCTCTCTCTCGCTGCGCAGATTCTCCACCTACTACGACGTCGCCCGCCCACCCAACTTTTACTCGCTCACCCCACGCTCACCCCACACGCTCACCCCACACGCTCACCCCACACGCTCACCCCACACGCTCACCCCACGCTCACCCCACACGCTCACCCCACGCTCACCCCACACGCTCACCCCACGCTCACCCCCACACGCTCACCCCACGCTCACCCCACACGCTCACCCCACGCTCACCCCACACGCTCACCCCACACGCTCACCCCACGCTCACCCCACACGCTCACCCCACACGCTCACACCCACACGCTCACCCCACACGCTCACCCCACACGCTCACCCCACACGCTCACCCCACGCTCACCCCACGCTCACCCCACGCTCACCCCACACGCTCACCCCACACGCACCACGCTCACCCCACGCTCACCACGCTCACCCCACGCTCACCCCACACACACCCCACGCTCACCCCACGCTCACCCCACGCTCACCCCACGCTCACCCCACGCTCACCCCCACACGCACCCCACGCTCACCCCACGCTCACCCCACGCTCACCCCACGCTCACCCCACGCTCACCCCACACGCACCCCACGCTCACCCCACACGCACCCCACGCTCACCCCACGCTCACCCCCACGCTCACCCCACGCTCACCAACGCTCACCCCACACACACCCCACGCTCACCCCACACGCACCCCACGCTCACCCCACGCTCACCCCACA
>NW_027614887.1:0-19516 GCF_965212315.1 Lampetra planeri | reverse complement strand
CCCTGAGGGCCCTCTCTGCTCATTATACCCGAATACCCTCCACTGAGTGGAACCCCGGGGCGAATGAGCGTGCCCCTACCGTCGCTGTCGGCCCAGGACGCCCTGTAAGGTCCCAGAGTTGTAGCTGCCATTAAGGGGGACTGGTCCCCCATACGATTGTCCCTCCGATCCAAAGTCTTCGCAGAGTGGTACGAGCTCGTGTTGGCCTCCCTGACTTCCCTCCAGCACGCGGAGTTGGCCCCCACGTTTGTCCTCATCAGGACTTCAGGGCGCTGGTTGACCTGCGGAGGGATGGAGAAAGGTAGGCTGCAACGTGAGCGGTTGTTGACGTCCGCCCCGTTTTCGCCCTTCAGGTACAGAGCGGGGGGCTCTCTGTAGAGCTCCGTCTTTGGACGCAAGGCTTCAGAGCGCGGACCTTCTCTGCGCACGGTTCCCTCGAAGCCAGTTCCCCCATAAACTTTCACCATTTGCCTCACAGGCTGGTGCAGAAAAGACGTGTCTTTGCCTTTGCCAAAGGACACCAGCTCTTTCTGATGTCCACGAGCTTTTCTTTGCTCAGGCTTTCCCCGCTTCTCCTCAGCAGTGTCATATCTGACCTGCACCACATCCTCCTCTAATGCTGGGTGTTCTTTCTCCGCCACTTGTTCACATTCACTTCTTTCCTCCTTCCTAGAGGCATTTCTCACCTCCTCTTCCTCCTCCTCCTCCTCCTCCTCCTCCTCCTCCTCCTCCTCCCCCCTCTCCTCCTTCTTCGGACTCCCTTCCCACTCTGGAAGAGGCTCCTTCTCCTGGTTCCCTGCTACATCCTCGGGCACAGCCTCAACCTTCACCAGAGTGAGGGAGATGAGGTAGGTGGTCCGTCTCTGTGGGTTGCCCGCTTTGCTCATTGGGACAGCCGACTTTCAGGCACCTGCTCTCGGACCAGCTAGCGAGACGTGCGAACGTCAGTCATGGCAGCCAGGATGAGACTGGAGCAGAAGAAAAAGAAAACATCAAAACCTCATCATCTGATTTGTTAGCAATCCTCCTGGAACTTGACAGATATTAAGAGTCGATGGGAAAAAAAACGTCTCTACTGCAGATTGTTAGTGCGTATTTGAATAACCCAGTGTAACAAGTCTAGACTGTTTTTCAATGCCTCCATTAACCCTTTTCAATGCTCGGCACTACTACCGGTCCCCACTGATTCATTCATGAGCCGTTCCCCTCGTTGCCTTGCTCTTCTTCTTCTTCTTCATCTTTTCTCTACAAATCGGACACGCACACTCACGCGTAGCTACAAGAAGACATGTCTCGACACATGGCTGGTGATCTCAGCGTTCATGCAACAGTCGGTACGTTTGATTTCATCCATCCTCGACTCGCACTAAAATGAATACTGGATGAATTACGCCACGGTACTGGAGGATTTCCTGTAGGCTGCTCATCATACCTTCTTTTCTCCGGAATATCCATTGCACGGATTGTACGTTTGCACAAATGAGAGATTTCTCTCGCCATCAGATAACCGGTGACATGAAACGGCCCATCGAGCAAGTAGGTGGGGAAAAAAAGAGACGATCAGTCCGAGAGAAAACCAGGTGAAAGGAAAATGGAAAAAATCCTTCAGTTGTCACGAAGCGTCTGGCAGCTGGAGCCTCCGTTTGACAATGTCACGCGTAAAATGCATTCACAGTGCAGGGTCACTGGGAGATGCTGAAAAAACATCTGTTGGTTCGTCTCCAGCCAACAGAAGAGGAGCTCGGACTGACGGATTTCACCACCCAAGCGATGCTGCCTTCTGCCTGGATCCCTCCTCTGGAGAGCAGCGCCTCCCGGTCACCGCATCCTCTCCTCCGAGTGCCTTATCCAATTAGCAAGTCAATAAAATGTGTCTGTGAGGCAGAGGAAGCCCACCAGCTTACCGCCGCCCCTCCTCCCTTTTTTTCCTCCGTTGCATCCTTTGCCTTGCAGCTCCCCCTCCCGTGCTCGCCTGCTGCACAACCTGCCCCACACTGGATGCTGCTCTGGGAGGCCGGTAGGGAGGTGTCGGTGGTCCTTGCCCACATTCATCAGATTTTTATCGGTGCCGACACTACAAAAGAGACAGGAGGGAGGGGAAGAAAACCCCCCCCCCAGCTTGGCTCCTGCCCGTGCCTCGGCTGTCTCCCTCCTCCTTTCCAAATGAATTCATGAGCAGACGCTGCTCTCGCTCGCAAGCCTGTCCCTTCACAGAGCGAGAGCATGAAGATGTCTGGGAGGAGGTGCAGTACGGAACTAAACAGTCCTGAGGGGGAGAATGACTGGTGACTGATTTGAAGGGTGGTGCAGGACATCAGAGGAGTTCTGGACGTTTGAAAAAAATGACACAGAAACCGCTCTTAATGACGGATTTTCTATCCTCGGGGGGGGGGGGGGGGGGGGGGGGGGGGGGGGGACCACGTGGAGAGTCTCAAAACTATGTTGAGAATGAGATTTGAAAATGAATGAACTTTGAGGCAAATACATGAGGTACAAACATGTAAAATATATGTTCAACATGTTTTACCCTGTTCACTGTTATACTTACTATAATAATAATAAAAATCATTTTAATACTTTTAGCTTTTTTTTTAAACAAATTTGATGTTTTGATGATTTTATCTGCTTTTAGTGGTTTTATTAGTTGACCTTGTTTTTTTTAATATACAAATAGTATCAATAAATATACAGTATTGTTAATCTCAAGTTGCCGTTTTATTTAAAATAATTTGAAACACTGCTGGGCACAAGGAATTTGGGATTCTGAGGTTTACAAAGGATACACGTTTGCGGACGACATGCTCGTAAATTCAGATTGATCTGAGGATCAGTTTGGTGGTAATGGCATCACTTCAGAGAGATTTATGAAGTTTAAAGGGAAATTCCACAGAGTGACTTCGGTTTCTGGCAAGTACTGATCAAATGCAGACCCAAGGTTCTATAATACATGCAAATATATGCAAATCTTCTACAATACTGACACAGATGTTTGATTCTTTTAACTGATTCCATAAAATCATTTTAAAAAGCAAAGAGGTTTAACTGTGAGTAAAAGTGTTTATTTCTGATTGCAGTGCTGGTTGATTTCAGATGAAAACAGAAAACACACACACACCAAAAAAACAAAAAACAAAACATGAAACATAAAACATAAAATGAAGGTCAGCTCTTCAGTCCCACAACAGAAACAGATTGTTTATATTTCAGGGTAAAAGAAGGATTTACATGTGCGTGTTTCGTATTTTGTTACTTCAGACAAAGGTTTCATGATTTAAATACAAACTGTGTTTAATAATCATTAGACAGACGCGTTTGTGGCACCAACTCAGGTTGTCATTGTTGCTTATGCATGATAAATAGAAGCACAAATACAGTTAAACGACCGTCTGAGACGTCACATCTGTCAGACTTTGTTGAGCCCGTGACAAGAACCATCAGCGTCTTCGCGTCCTTCCGTCAAAACGCAGAAACAAACGTGAGAGGAGCGATGCTTCAGAGGCGACGGCGGCTGTCGCCCGCTGACGAGACGAAAAGAAAACATCCAAAACGCGGGCGGTGTCGTTGAAGTCGGCACATCTGGGAAAAGACAAGGGCAGTGATCCGTAAGCTCGCTCCTCTTCGCTCCCGGAGACAACGGGAACCAAACCATCCCTCACTGGGGTCATTTCAGCTTTTTGTCTGAGTCAATGTCTCCTCGTCACGGAAATACGGATGATCTAGTGCATTCAGGGCCGATATTCGTTTGAAGGGGTCAAAGGTCAGCATTTTCTGCGGGAGAGAGACGAGCAGGGCGTTAGATGTGGGTCACTGTTTGAGCCTCCTCCTCCTAACAGTCCATTAAGTTCATCCATTAAAAGTCATTTTTAGATTTTCAGATTTCATTTTTCAGACTCGTATTAATTATCTCAATTTTTTTGTATTTTTTTTCTTTTTAACAATTTTACACATTCAGACAGCTCAACCAGGGTGACAGGGGGCGACACCACCCCCCTCGACTCGTGTCCTGTGGTCAAAAAAGGTGAGACGGGGGTCTCCATCTCTGGAGCCTTTCCCATGTGCTTACGTTCCCCATAACACATGTAGGAATGGTATTTATTTTTATACAATTACACCACTTATCATGATTTTATTTTCTAGACATTTTAAAAATGTGACGTAGTGACGTTTTGTCTCTTTGTTTGTCTCCTTTCTGTCCTCTGAGGTTACGTCATGTTCAACTACAGAGTTCACGGCGCTATATCGCCATGGCGACGGACTGATCTCTGTTGGAACGTGGCATCATGGTTCAGTTAGGTTCAATAATCTGCAACAGGATCAATATTTGATACTGCGTTACTGCGTTACTCCGTTCAGATCGTCCGTTACGATCTGAACAGAAATGAAGCTCCAGTCAGGTTCTCACCAGCAGCAGTTGAGCCCCCGGCTCATTTATCTCGGGGACAAAGTCTGTCACCGGGCGCGCTACGAGAGGGGGGAAGTTCTTCCTCGACAGCGTCACGTCGGCCGGCCACTCGTCCTCTGGCGGCAGGCCGATGACTCTGAAACACACACACACACACACACACACAGTCAGATGGCTCGTCCTGACGTCATGGCGACGGAAGCAACTCGATACTCACGCAAAGATTTTCCCCAGTTGGTCCACTTCGGATTCCCCACAGAACAGGGGTCTGACAAACAGGACATGGGCGCCGTTAGTCGACTGACAGGGGTTCGTTCTCCTCAGTGTTGGAACAGGAACATGACGCCCAGTCGCCACAAATCTTACACAATGACTTTTAATTGAGCTTTTAGTTGCGTTGCCATTTTTTTCCTTTTATCACTGTTTTGTGGTCTTCATCATCTTTTACTGTATCTTATTACTCTCCAATACTAGAGAATAATAAAAATAATATTATTCTCTAATATTCTCTATACTTTGCTTTATCTGTGCGGCAACCTTTGGTGCCATGAAAAGCAGCTAAAAATAAAATGTATTAGCAATATTGTTTTTTTCTATTTAAAAAGTGTTGTACACATAAAGCTGATGATATTTTTATTACAATCATTGTTATTATTACTATTAATCGAGGCATAAAATACAATTTTAATCTCTCTAATTACTTTTCATCCATTTTTTGATGCACGTATTTGTCAGGTCCACCAGTCAATTTGACCACAACCTCATTCCAACCACTAGATGGAGCCAGTGAGTGCAGCTGGTGTTGAATTGCTGGGGTGGGGGGCTACGAGCTGTCACCACAAACGGCACTGACACTCAAAGATGTACTATGGAATAATGATGAACTAATATTCTAATATAGTATTCTTACCTACATTTTGGACCAGGAACAGACCGATGACACGGAATGAAAACTGACCAATAATCAGTGTTTGTGAGCCACTAGCTACACGTAACGATGGAACTGAATTATTAACAACTGTAATCAATACTGGAGACAAATAATACAAAAATAGAATAAAATAACAGACAAAATTAAAGTATTAAAGTAAAATAAAAGTAAAAATAAATATAAAAAATAAAATAAAATATAAGTAAAATAAATACAATAAAATAAAAATAATAATAGTCAACCTTTTTTAATCTTGTGCAGGCAGTGTATTTTATTTATCTAATTTTATTAGTGTTATGACTGTGTACTATGTCTTTTTGTGCGTCTTTTGTGATATTTATTTACTGGGTTTAATCTGTTGTGCAGCTTTGGAAACCTTCCCTTTATCAAAGTTGTGCTATATGAAATAAAGTTGACTGGACTGGATTTGAAGCACGAGTGGTAAACTTTCTGTTCAGGAAATATGTATCAATATTTGTCATATTGATCATGAAATAATCATCTGCGTTACTACGTGAAGATTAAATTAACTATTTTCTGTAAAACAATAACAATAAAACAATAATAATGAAACACACATGGTATCGCTGTCGATACACGTTACCGTTAGCATGCTTTGGAGTACCGTAATTACGGGACTGTTTACGTTATCAAAAAACAGTTCCTCAAAGATGAGTTCACACACAAGTTGCTGTCATTACGGTAGCAAACGGGGTCGTCGATGGCGCAAACAGTCACATCATTACGGTGCTCCAAAGTAGGCTAGCACAAACGTAGCGCCGGTGATACCGTCAGTGTTAAAGGGTCAAACTCTGTTCACATATAAAAACATACTGTTCTGACAACTCACTTGCGTCTGAACATCTCGGCAAAGATGCAGCCGGTGCTCCAGATGTCCACCGGAGTGGCGTAACCCGACTGCAGCAAAACCTCCGGGGGGCGATACCACAGGGTCACCACCTGGAGGACACGGGGAAAGAGGACGTACGGGAAGTAGAGCGTTCCCGTTATCAGAGTCCTCCAAACATGGTGCTGGTACATCAGCCCAGTACGGACAAATCAGTCCCGGCAGTCACGGAATGCGAACAGATGAGCGTTAACAGACGTAACAAATAGTCTGGGGATGCTAACGGGCTAGCTTTGGACCCGCGACCAGTCCTGACAAAAGGTTCCAAGCCCAACAACTGGCAACGTCCAACTACGTGCGTCCACTTGTAACAGAATTTTCCAGCAACAGTCCAGTTCAACCTGAGTAAACGACTGTCATTTCCACGGCAACGGGTGCGGTGTGACGTGCCGTTAAGAACAACGCACAACAAAGCCGCCAGAGAACCCTGAGAAACTGTTCTTATCACAAATTTACACAACGTGTGTTCTGGCATTGTGTTTTTGTTAGCCTAGCATTGGTTAGCATAACATTTCAAGCTAATGTTGTGAAGACACAGGTGTGCTCTGGATTTGATAGGAACGAATTAAAACCTTTAAAACGTGTTTGTGTAACATCTCAGTCACACTGGAACTACGTGAACGTTTCAACACGAGTGTTAGCATTAGCATGCTAACAGATGGCATTCCCGCAGTGGACTCAGGGCAGACGCGCGGCTCGTACCACAGGAGTGAGCGCCATGTGGCAGCTGTGGATCCGAGCCAGTCCGAAGTCGGCCAGCTTCACCTGGCCCTGGCTGGTGACCAGGATGTTCTCCGGTTTCAGGTCTCTGTGCATCACACAGTTCGAGTGGAGGAACGCCAGGCCGCACAGCAACTGGCGCATCAGGTCCTGAGCAGACACGCACAAGTAAGACACATTTCGTTCAGTCCGTCCACACGTACCAGAATCACATCAAACGTTTTCATCCAAATGGATCCGTTGGACTCAACTCACTGTAGTTCATACTCCAGGCAAATAGGGGGCACTAGAACCCCCCCCACCTCCCCAAAAACAGAAGAGGAAAAGAAGGACGAGATGGTGGCATATTGTCATTTTTTTTCCAGGATCCATTTGGATGAACGGTACAAAAACGTGCGTTTACGCAACAAAGCGTCTCCATGTGGACGTGGCCTGACAAAGGCAAAGAAGCATTTGTTTTCTCACTCTGATGCGCTCAGGAGACAATCCAGGAGCTGGTGCTCGCTCCAGGTACGTTTTCAGGTCCTGGTCCACGTGTTCAAACACCAGAGTGACTTTGGTCTCCTGGTCGGACCGCTGGGTGGCGCATACGTCCATCAGCCTGCACACGGCCACAGGAAACCAGTGGGAGAGGTTTGACATCTTCACACTTCCTGTGAACCCGCGGCGACGCACACTGGTTTGGGATAATGGAGTGGTACCTTCCCCACGTACCAACAGGGACGGAGGATCGGCCCCATGACGTGGACGTCACCTCCTACGTCAGCGTGGATGTTAGCTTCTATTTGAGCTCATGTATTAGCACAGACATTAGCTCATAGGTCAGCTCGCACGTCAGGGGGACTTTAGTTGGTACGTGAGCGAGGACATTAGCTCGTACGTAGGCGCAGACGTTGGCTCATACGTTAGCGTGGATGTTCGCTTGTATTTTAGCTCATACGTTAGCGTGGATGTTAGCTTGTATTGTAGCTAGTAGAATCTGGTATCTAGTGCAGACGTTAGCTTCGGTGGCTACAACTCTAGTCTGAAACTAGGGACGTCTGTTCCTAGTCTGATCCTAGTCATCACACACAATGTTACGCTGTCGTGAGACATTGCCCCCGTCTCCGTAGTAAATCACGTGAACTCGGCGGCTCTCCGACAGCCCTACCTGACCACGTTGGGGTGGTCGAACTGCTCCAGCCGCTTCAGCAGCGCCACCTCTCTGACGGTGGAGATCGGGAGGCCGTTCTGGTCCGTCTGGACGCGCACACTCTTCAGAGCCACGAACTGCCCGCTCTCCGTGTCCCGGGCTTTGTACACGGTCCCGTAAGCTCCGCCTCCGATCTCTGCAGTCGCTCATACTGGACGCTGGTGCTGTGGGCCATGGCCGAACGCTCTGAAAGACACAGAAGCGACTTTGTGGGCTTTCTCCCGCATCGGTCGACGCTCTCCGCCTCAGGAGAGAGGAACCGCCCCGATCGAACCCAACGATGGCACAAAACCCCTGAGATCACCGGTGTTCAGTCAGATCTCAGCCGTGTTTACAAAAGGTGACGGTGACATTTGGACGTGACAATAGGTTCAACGGGTTTGTGGACCTGTGTGCGAGCGGAGCACAGTAAAGGGCAGAGAAGGAAATCGGGAGGTTTTTACAGCTTTTCTGCGGCACAGAGTGACAAAACGCACAGCAGCACATGAACAAGTTGCAGTAAGCACACAGACAATGACATCGTCTGTGTATTAGATTATAATCAATAATTTAGTTCATTAAATAATAGTGGATAATAATGGACTAATGGATTAATAAAGTATATATGCCCCGCACTGCATTCACGCTAGCGTACGTACGCTGGACTACGGCAATTCCATGACTGTTTGCGTAGAAAACATCAATGGTTACTGAAATCCGAGAACAGCCATGTTGCAGTCATTACGGTAATCCCATTCGCTGTGTTGCTGGAAGCCGGTGAGTCATTACCGTAATGGCGGGACTTGCCTGTGACGTGCGACTTCTCAGCTTTCAACAACCGTTTGACGTTTTCTGCGTAGAATAATTGCAGTACTCCAAAGGTATGCCAACACGAAAGGATCTGCAGTGACACCGTTGGTGTTTAAGGGTTAAAAAAAAACAAACGAGTGACATCTCGTCCTTGTCTGTCTGACAAACCACAAACATGTCACTTGGAAATACTTGGCGGTTCAGACCCTGGCCTGACAGTTTCGCAGATTCAGCGAAAGTTTGAAACAATGGGAAACATTCAGGAACGACTACTATAGCACAGATCATTGGACACATGCGTATTCTACTTTATCTCTGTTGTTTTTTGAAACTTTTCACACATGAGGCAGCATCCAGGTGTTCTACAGTTGGGTTCAGAGAACACCGGCCCAAGGTTCCGATATATCGTCAAAAATATCGCCTATCGTGTATGAGACGTTCTTCACAAAGTGCCATGACCCTCAGGGGCCAGAGGACACCTCCAGGTGTCACTGGTGTCCCACACTGTCCCCCACCCAAGCCAGCGGGCATCCATCGGGGCCCGGTGATCGGCGCCCATCCAGCCGGGGCTCTGGAGGCAGAGAACCAGCACAGCCGGAGAGCCCGACACGTGGTGCTTCCTCCATAGCGCCCCTTTGTTAACCCGAGTGGCCGGAAAAAGAAGCCGCGGTGGTCGGCCTCAACTCGCCTCTCCTCCCCCGCTGCCCGGATCACCGACGTGGCGGAGGGACGGCAGACGAATCCCTCCGCCACGCCTGGTCCCGTTACCGTCCGACTGAAGTCCGCGAACACTTTGAGACACTTAAACTTACGACTGGTTTGTCCGGAGGCAGCTTCGCTTCCTCTCGGTCGGTTCTACGCCGACGACATGCTGCTGCTCGGTGCCACGTATGAAGAGCTGCCGGCGGCTTCCAGGTGGAGGTCGCAGCCCGGAGACGAACGAGTCCGCGGGTGTGATTTCGGCCTCGGTTCTTTTCTTCCTCTTCGTCTTGTCTTTCTTCCTCCAGCCTGGTTTCTTTTTGGGGGATTGTCACTTCCTGTTGCTTCACAGAGTCCTGGCGGAGGCGGAGCTGAAAGTTCAGTCTTTCAAGTTGTTGCTTCTTTCTCGCTTCGATGATCGACTAGTCGACCAGTCATCATCATCATTAGTCGTCAGAACATGGACGAATATTAGGAACAACTGTCTGAATGCTAAACTAAACTATACTAAACCCATAAAAACGTGTGGGACAAAACTATTAGCAACAACACTGTTTGCTGAGTTTTTCAATGTTTCGATTAAGTCATTCAGAGTTGCAATCCAGTTCAGCTAAACGTATAAAAGTGTTAAAAGTGAGAAAAATGCTCGACACAACTTTTTGTCTCACTGTCTTTGACTCAATTTAAACCATAAAAGCTTTGTGTTCATGTAAACCCAAAGGTCTAGCTAAACAAAAATATTAGGAACCACTTTTTGTCTTATTGTCATAAACTCGATGAAAATGCATAAAGTATGTTTGGGCAAAAATATAAGTCTTAAAATGCTTCACCAGATTCATGATTTAATTTACATCTCAGTTCTGTACCAAAATGAGGCGATATCGTTGATGAATGATTTTACTATAGAAACGATATTATCGCCAGAGAGCTCACTCCAACCCCATGGCCCATCACATGGTGGACTGGTGAGTGAGTGAGTGTGTGTGTGTGTGTTGTGTGTGTGTGTGTGTGTGTGTGTGTGTGTGTGTGTGTGTGTGTGTGTGTGTGTGTGTGTGTGTGTGTGTGAGAGAGAGAGAGAGAGAGAGAAGGATTTGCCATAGGACATTTTATGACTATTGCAAACTCTGCAGTATTTTAGGTAAATATTCAAAAGTTTTGACCTTAACTGGGCGTCTGTGAAGGTTCTCAGTCAGGTTGTTGTAGCAACGTGCTGCATTTAACCTTTGACCAGCTTCAATACAGCAACATCAGTGCAGACTGGAAAAAAAAGTATGAATTCATTAAAAGTGTATTGCAGTTGTTGCTGTTTGTTTTACTTATCTTCTCTTAATTAATTAAGAGAAATTAATTGGTTTAACTTCAATTTTATTTTTAATTTTCATGTAACATTTGTACACTTTTACTTTCTTACGTTTAATTATTTTATCATGCTTCTGTGACGGCAGTATTTTTGGCAACTGTGCCGAATACGGAGATGATCCTCACACCAAAAACCCAAATCACCAGAATCACCTGTCGTGCTCCCTTGGACCTCAAAAATTCCTGGATCCAGATGGTTCCGGAACACAGCCAAGATATGATTTCATCTTTCATCCGTTTCTTTTGCATTTACTGATTTTTGTTCCCGGACAGACAGACGCTGGCAAAATGATTTTTTTGGAATTCTGAGCCCAGAGTCCACTAAGCATTCTTGTCCAGCAGAGGTCACTGTGGAGGCAGCCTTGGTTACTGCTTTGTGTTTTTCCTGGAATGAAAATGACCAATGAGAAGGTGT
Source organism: Lampetra planeri (assembly GCF_965212315.1). Lineage (NCBI taxonomy): Eukaryota > Metazoa > Chordata > Hyperoartia > Petromyzontiformes > Petromyzontidae > Lampetra > Lampetra planeri. The sequence goes on along the minus strand of NW_027614887.1, from coordinate 8,102 downwards.
TGTGTCACAGGTGAGTGTTGTCTGTAAGTAAAGAGCATTAGGTTCCACCATATCCCTCAGGCTGCACGACAACGTCTATTCCCACGACTGAGCAGCACGGGGGCTTTTACCTGCTCCGTTTCCAACATGGGACAGTGCACCCCTCCTTAGACGACCTGGAGAGGAACACCATATCGATAACTTGTGGGGACACCCGATAGTCCGCTGGAGCTCAGACGATCCTCTTCACCCCCCCGGCGAAAAACGGGGGGGTCAACTTTGACGAAGTTGACATCATCGAGACGTTGACTTTTGTTCTCGTGACATGTAGCCGCTGACAGACATGACACAATCTGTTGATTTCACCCCCCCCCCCAACAAAAAAACCTTATTGAAAAATGCCAGCAAAAATCAGTAATATATGAACACAATACACTCCGTCCGAACTGTCTCCTCCTAGTCTGTTATCATCATCCTCTCCCTGGGGCCTTTTTGAGTTTGTTCACCCTGAAATGAGAACTCAGCTGTCGTTTTCAATTCATGTTGACATAAAGCATGGCCTGAAAACACTTTTTTATATAAACCTGGTCACAGGGTGAAGAAATTCGAACATGCCACCCTCAGGTTTGCGTCTGGGCGAGGTGTCATTGCCCCGCCCTTTGACCTCCAGTCTATTCTCCCCAACATCTCATAACAACAACAAAAAGGACATTCTGTCTTTTGTCTGTTAAAACTTCATGTGGTCGGATTCTCTGCTGGAGAACCCGTTGTGTTTTCAACGCGATCCGTTCAACGAGCCGATTACTCAATGCTTAAATAGTTTACGTATGTTTCGGTAATCCAACTGCAGAACATCAACAAACAGGTTAAGTACATTCAGTCTCTTTAGCGTTGAGGAGGTGTTTTTTATGTAGTGTTTCCTGATTCTAGTTGAACAAACAACATGTCGTAACTCTGTTTCCTGGTCTGCCCTCCTTTGTCCTTAATTTCACAGACCTTCTAATCCTTGAAGGAGCGTCTGTTTACTGGATCTTAAAGCGCTGGCAGGCAGTCATCTAGTGGAAAGTGCTGATCCAGGACAAAGCAAGAGGCCTTATGTGACCCCATCAGTTCCAGCGGTGACCGTGGTTGGTCGCGTTGAGATGAACTCTTCCAATTCTGTTAGTAGGGAGTAGTAGTAGTAGTAGTCAGTAGGGAGTTTTAACATCCATGACGGCATCAGTCTCTGTGGTGGAGGCTGAACATGATGGCGGCCGAGTTAATGTGATCCTGTTTTCTAACATCAGGACCAATAAAACTTCAAAATAAGGTCATTTATGTGTTTTTTGGTTCAGGTTAAAGTTCAAAACAGAGTATAAAGGACATAATCTGATCTATTCCAACTGTTTTTAACAGGATAACTCAGACATTACAAATGACACACTTTGTAACATACCACACAACAAAGGTGTTCATCTGAATTTAGTTGTCTATTTCTGTTTAGTAATTTGCCATCGTGGTTTTCCACAGTTTTGATGCAGATCACCTCATTGAATGGGAAAAGAAAAATAATGGCGGGAAAAAGCAAACAACCTGGCAACCCGGAGCAGGCGCTCAGTGATGACGTAAAACCGGCGCGACTCTCTGCAGTCAACTCCGGACCAACGTGAGTCGGCCGGTCGGTGTTTCTGTGTCTCTGAAGAGATCCGACGGAACATAACCCTACCCCTAACCCCGGAGGAAATGTCTCTTTCTGAAGCCGACATGAGCGCGGCGATGCCGCAGAAACGATATTATCGTCAGAGAGCTCATTCCAACCCCATGGCCCATCACACGTTCGACTAGTGAGTGAGTGAGTGAGTGAGTGAGAGAGAGAGAGAGAGAGAGAGTGTGTGTGTGTGTGTGTGTGACAGTGAGTGAGTGTATGTCATCTATATGCATGTGTGTGTTTGCCATCTATGTGTGTGTGTATATGTGTGTGTGTGTGTGTGTGTGTGTGTGTATATGTGTCATCTGTTCTTGGTACCCAATCTGTTTCAGGAACATGATGCGAGATTTTTTTCCTGCTGACTTTGTCAGCAAAAATCAGCAAAAAACAGATCTCAGAACGCAACCGAACGCTTTACGACAAGCACACGTTTACACTTTTACATATAATATCATATAATAAGATTTATTGTTCAAAAGTCAGATGTACAATATTCATTCAGCGTTAAAATAAAAAAAATGATCAATTATCAAGAAGAAAACACACAAATAATCAGATATTTGTGAGACAGATAAGACAGATTGAAATGAATTTAGAAGAATAGTTTGTTTTGTTTATAGTTTATTTTTAATATTATAATATCTTTAACTCTTCATGAGTAATTAGAAAAGATGATTTAATTACGTTGTTAATGCATTTTATTCACCAATTTAAGACCAGCTCAAATATGCTGCCCTTCTAAATAAAAAGAAAATATCAGTATATATGTCTGAAAAAGTGATTAAAGCCTGAGTTTAAATGAGTATGTGTCTTGAAATTAAAACTAGTTCTGTTTGACGCACGCATGCGCACCACAATTCAAATTGATTTATTTAGAAAAAAGATTTCTCATAAATAAACAACAAAATAACAATACGGATCAGGCTTCACGCTCTGGGTCATAAACGTTTCTTCATCATTCTGATGAAGTACGCATCATATTCCAGGAAACACGTCGACGGGGTTGAAGGATGGATGAGTCCCAGTCACTGCACTCGTTGTCTTCTAATACCCGACCGCTGCAACACTGTTGTCCTGTCTTCTTCTTCTTTTTCCCTGTCCTTCAGCTGTAGTTCCAGACTCAGTGACTCTCTCGTCTTTCAGCCCCGTGTGTCCGGAGCAGATGGACTGGTCCTCTCTGTACCCAGACGTCCTCACCCAGCAGCCGTCCGACGGCGGGACCCCACAGGTGGAGTTTGCAGACATCGGCTGTGGATACGGAGGACTTCTGGGTACGTCTGTCACCGGCCGCGCCGCTCGTACTCCTTTCACTGGCTTCATTCGTTCTTCTGTTTCTCGACGTCTCTCAGTGGAGTTGTCTCCGCTGTTCCCCGACAAGCTCATGCTGGGGCTGGAGATTCGGGTCAAAGTGTCCGATTATGTCCAGGACCGGATCAAGTCGCTGCGTGCGTCTGCTCCCGGACGTTACCAGAACATCGCCTGTATCAGGAGCAACGCCATGAAGTACCTCCCCAACTTCTTCTCCAAAGGACAGGTCGGTTGGTGTCTGCAGCCTCCTGGGGCAAACAGTCCTGTCAGGTGTGCTGAATCATTAGACTCTGTTCAGTGAAAAGATTCGTTCACCAAATTGTTCAGTGGCCCAGTACACTTTGTTTCACCCCAAAAGATTTGATGTTTCAAACGAATCCTTCGCCAACGGGACACTATGCTACTGGCTCACAGAGGCCATCAAACGTCCCCTGGTGCTTTCGACCGTCGCCCGTACTGACGCCTGCGTCGTTACCATAGCAACCTGTGCAGATGGGTCAGTGCAAAGCGCCGATGTCTGGACTGGCTAATGTGAAAAACAGTAAAAAGGGAAAAAGGTTGAAGCAATAAAATACACGTTTCACAAAAATGTAAGAATTTTCCTTTTTTTTGATCGTAGAGGAAAACAAACCCAGAATGTTACAGCCCAAAATCTACAGCATTCCTACGGCAAAGGGTACGACGTAGGATACGCTGTAGGTACACCGTAGTGTACAACGTAGGAGACAACGTAGGGCACAACATAGGATACAATGTAGGGTGCGCCGTAGGGTATGCCGTAGGATACAGTATAGGGTCAGCCATAGCGTACGATGTAGGAGACGACGTAGGGACAACATAGGGTATGACGTAGTATACAACGTAAGTGTAACGTAATGTTGGGTGCGCCGTATGATGTAGGGTACAATGTAGGGTCAGTGTAGGATATGATGTGGGGTATGAAGTAGGGGACGCAGGAGACAACGTAGGGGACAATGTAGCGCATGTGTAGGGGACGCCGTAAGATACAACGTAAGGTATGACTAGGGGATGATGTAGGGTATGACGTAGGATACAATGTAGGGGACACGTAGGATAGAATGTAGGGTGTGCCATAGGGTACAATCTAGGGTCAGCCGTAGGGACGAAGTAGGTTACGACATAGGGGACGCCGTAGGATACGACGTAGGGGACAGCATAGGGTATGAAGTGGATACTCTGTAGGGTATGACGTCTGTAGGGTATGACGTGGATACTCTGTAGGGTATGACGTGGATACTCTGTAGGGTATGACGTGGATATTCTGTAGGGTATGACGTCTGTAGGGTATGACGTGGATACTCTGTAGGGTATGACGTGGATATTCTGTAGGGTATGACATGGATATTCTGTAGGGTATGACGCCTGTAGGGTATGACGTGGATATTCTGTAGGGTATAGACGTCTGTAGGGTATGACGTGGATACTCTGTAGGGTATGACGTGGATACTCTGTAGGGTATGACGTGGATATTCTGTAGGGTATGACGTCTGTAGGGTATGACGTGGATACTCTGTAGGGTATGACGTGGATACTCTGTAGGGTATGACGTCTGTAGGGTATGACGTGGATACTCTGTAGGGTATGACGTGGATACTCTGTAGGGTATGACGTCTGTAGGGTATGACGTGGATACTCTGTAGGGTATGACGTCTGTAGGGTATGACGTGGATACTCTGTAGGGTATGACGTGGATACTCTGTAGGGTTATGACGTCTGTAGGGTATGACGTGGATACTCTGTAGGGTATGACGGGTCTGTAGGGGTAGACGGTGGATACTCTGTAGGGTATGACGTGATACTCTGTAGGGTATGACGGTTAGGGGTATGATGGATACTCTGTAGGGTATGACGTGGATATTCTGTAGGGTATGACGTGGATACTCTGTAGGGTATATGACGTCTGTAGGGTATGACGGGATACTCTGTAGGGTATGACGTGGATACTCTGTAGGGTATGACGTCTGTAGGGTATGACGTGGATACTCTGTAGGGTATGACGTGGATACTCTGTAGGGTATGACGTGGATACTCTGTAGGGTATGACGTGGATACTCTGTAGGGGTATGACGTCTGTAGGGTATGACGTGGATACTCTGTAGGGTATGACGTGGATACTCTGTAGGGTATGACGTGGATACTCTGTAGGGTATGACGTGGATACTCTGTAGGGTATGACGTGGTATTCTGTAGGGTATGACGTGGATACTCTGTAGGGTATGACGTCTGTAGGGTATGACGTGGATACTCTGTAGGGTATGACGTGGATACTCTGTAGGGTATGACGTCTGTAGGGTATGACGTGGATACTCTGTAGGGTATGACGTGGATACTCTGTAGGGTATGACGTCTGTAGGGTATGACGTGGATACTCTGTAGGGTATGACGTGGATGACGTGGATACTCTGTAGGGTATGACGTGGATACTCTGTAGGGTATGACGTGGATACTCTGTAGGGTATGACGTCTGTAGGGTATGACGTGGATACTCTGTAGGGTATGACATGGATACTCTGTAGGGTATGACGTGGATACTCTGTAGGGTATGACGTGGATACTCTGTAGGGTATGACGTGGATATTCTGTAGGGTATGACGTGGATACTCTGTAGGGTATGACGTCTGTAGGGTATGACGTGATACTCTGTAGGGTATGACGTGGATACTCTGTAGGGTATGACGTCTGTAGGGTATGACGTGGATACTCTGTAGGGTATGACGTGGATACTCTGTAGGGTATGACGTGGATACTCTGTAGGGTATGACGTCTGTAGGGTATGACGTGGATACTCTGTAGGGTTATGACGTGGATACTCTGTAGGGTATGACGTGGATACTCTGTAGGGTATGACGTGGATACTCTGTAGGGTATGACGTCTGTAGGGTTTTTCACCTATGTTGAAGTGAGACGTGGACAAACCTCATGAACGCGACGTGTCCACGCGCCGGGACCTCTGAGCAGCTTAAAGCTGCACTTTTAAAGAGCTTAAGTGAACGCTGACATTCTGTCCCGGCGCTGCCGAGGTGATACGACGACACGGGCCGAACGTTTGCGCCTCAGAGAATTACTTCAGGTTTAACATATGGACTGAATTAATCGATAGGGATTGGTCAATAAACCCAGGATTTCACAACAATGGGGTCCTTGACTGACACGCAAAGGCATCAGCTGAGTTTAAAGACACCTTTCATCCGCTCCAATTAGCCGCGGTAATCTGTGACTTGTTGAAACCTGCAGTAGATTACACAGTGGGCTCATTGTACCGGGGCTAAATGAGGTGCCCGGGGACAAAAGCTTCACCTCGCATGCCCCGAGCCGCTGTAAAGCAAACGGGGATCGCGATGGTCGACGGAGGATTCTGGACGGTGGATTCTGTTCCACCTCGCACGTTTGAACTGCAGCTGGGAAACCTAAAAAACAACTGGAAAAGCACCGACACAGCACCGACCTCCACCAAACAGCCCCCACCTAAAGTCGGCGCACGATCACCGACGTGATGAAACAGCAGGTTTCAAAGAAACAATGTTTCCCCCCTTTTACATTTGAAAACCACAAAATAATTCAGCGTGTTCAGTTTTTTTTCCATTTTCCATGTGTGCACGCACCCCCCCGAGGTGGCAGCAGTCAGCTCTGATTGTCTCCAACATCTCGTCTACCTGACGTTTTTTTTTTATTTGCACTAATAAAAGGCGACTTCGGCGGTTTTTAATGTCTCAGCCAGACTCATGTCGACGGAGCCTGCACTTGTACGACATGTCAGAGACAGGGTGTGTGTGTGTGTGTGTGTGTGTGGGGGGGGGGGTTATGGAAAACAGTTTAAGGAGGGAAATTCCAGTTTTTCTGCACTAGAAAACCAACCACAGATTATTATGTGGGAACGTTTCATTCATGTTTGGACCGAGAGGAGGAGGATGGGGCTAAAAATAGGGTGTGTGTGTGTGTGTGTGCGTGGGGGGTGGGAGGGCGGGGTTGTGTAAACGTGTGTCTTCTGTGTGTGTGTGTGTGTGTGTGTCGGAGACAGGTGTGCGTGAAAGAGAGTTTGTGTGCGTGAACGTGTGCATGCTTGCGTGTGTGGTGTGTGCATGTGTTTGCTTTTTTGTGTGTGTATGTTTGTTTTGGTGCTTGTGTGCGTGCGGTTCTGACCACGTTCCCTCGTCTTCCAGCTCAGTAAGATGTTCTTCCTCTTTCCTGACCCTCACTTCAAGAAGACCAAACACAAGTGGAGGATCATCAGTCCCACGCTCCTGGCCGAGTACGCGTACACACTGAGGGTCGGGGGTACGTGCGCGCGCACACACACACACACACACACACACACACACACACACACACACACACTGGTCTCATATTCCTTCAGTCAGCCCATTGGTTCGTCATGTCATCAGCTGCAGTGTGGACCAATCAATCAGTTCACTGAAATACCATTGAGTAACGTGTGTGTGTCTGTGTGTGTGTGTCCCTCTGACCCTCTCAGACTCTCTCACCCCCCACACCGACTCTTTCAGGCTCTCACAGACTCTGACTCTCTCAGACTCACACTGACCCTCTCAGACTCTCTCACCCCCCCACACCGACTCTCCCAGGCTCTCTCTGACTCTCACTTCTGTGCATGAAAGTCGTACGTGCGTTCACGCGCCATCACTGAGATTTCTATGAAAGAGTTGTTCTAGTAACACTATCAGCTGAGTGTCCAAAGTAAACCTCAGTGATCCCGAGAGGGGGGGACCACTAACCTCTGTGCTGTCTGCAGGTTATTTTTACCTGCCTAGAGCGTTCGTTGCTCTTTGGAGGTGACGAAATCCTCCAACAACCGCTGACTGGGTCAGAAATAAAACGGATCAGTCGAGAAGAAAGCTCAGATTGTATTGTGGATCATATCCAGTGGTTGGGTTCTAACTGTGTGTGTGTGTGTGTGTGTGTGTGTGTGTGTGTGTGTGTGTGTGTCAGGGTTTGGTGTACACCATCACAGACGTAGAGGAAGTCCACCTGTGGATGGTGAAGCATTTCACAGAACATCCACTGTTTACACGTGTCCCCAATGAAGAGCTGGTACGTGGACTTATTTTATTTTAATTTTATTCACGTGTTTTTCAGCCGCTGAGGTTATCAT
>NW_027614886.1:0-19611 GCF_965212315.1 Lampetra planeri | reverse complement strand
GAGTGTAGGGGTGAGTAGGGGTGAGTGTAGGGGTGAGTGTAGGGGTGAGTAGGGGTGAGTGGGGGTGAGTGTAGGGGTGAGTGTAGGGGTGAGTAGGGGTGAGTAGGGGTGAGTAGGTGGTGAGTTGGGGTGAGTAGGGGTGAGTAGGGGTGAGTAGGGGTGAGTAGGTGGTGAGTAGGGTGAGTAGGGGTGAGTAGGGGTGAGTAGGGGTGAGTAGGTGGTGAGTAGGGGTGAGTAGGGTGAGTAGGGGTGAGTAGGGTGAGTGTAGGGTGAGTAGGGTGAGTGTAGGGGTGAGTGTAGGGGTGAGTAGGGGTGAGTTGAGGTGAGTAGGGGTGAGTAGGGGTGAGTGTAGGGGTGAGTAGGGGTGAGTAGGGGTGAGTGGGGTGAGTAGGGGTGAGTAGGGTGAGTGTAGGGTGAGTAGGGTGAGTAGGGGTGAGTGTAGGGTGAGTAGGGTGAGTAGGGTGAGTAGGGGTGAGTGGGGGTGAGTGGGGTGAGTGGGGGTGAGTAGGGGTGAGTAGGGGTGAGTAGGGGTGAGTGGGGGTGAGTAGGGGTGAGTAGGGGGAGGGTGAGTGTAGGGGTGAGTAGGGGTGAGTAGGGGGTGAGTGTAGGGGTGAGTAGGGGTGAGTAGGGGTGAGTAGGGTGAGTGTAGGGGTGAGTAGGGGTGAGTAGGGGGTGAGTAAGTGGTGAGTAGGGGTGAGTAGGGGTGAGTGGGGGTGAGTAGGGTGAGTGTAGGGGTGAGTAGGGGTGAGTGGGGGTGAGTTGGGGTGAGTAGGGTGAGTGTAGGGGTGAGTAGGGGTGAGTGTAGGGGTGAGTGGGGGTGAGTTGTGGTGAGCGACTCACGGGTGATGATGAGGTCGCTGGTCATCGTCTGCAGCGGCTTCACGCGACGCTGCGACTTCACAACGCACAGCTTGGCTCCCCTGCACAACAACCACCACAACCACCACAACAACAACAACCACAACAACCACATTAACCACCACCACAATAACAACAACCACATTAACCACCACAACAACAACAACCACATTAACCACCACAATAACAACAACAACATTAACCACAACAACAACCACAACCACAACAACCACATTAACCACCACCACAACAACAACCACATTAACCACAACAACAACCACAACCACAACAACCACCACCACAATCACAACAACCACATTAACCACCACCACAACAACAACCACATTAACCACCACAACAACCACAGTAACCACAACGTCATTCGGCACAACCACCACAACCACCACCAGCAGGTGCCATGGGTTGAATGCTGTGCCAGGCTAGGTGCAGGAGGTCACGGGGCAGACCCAGCAGGTGCCATGGGTTGACTGCTGTGCCAGGCTAGGTGCAGGAGGAGGAGGTCACGGGGCAGACCCAGCAGGTGCCATGGGTTGAATGCTGTGCCAGGCTAGGTGCAGGAGGTCACGGGGCAGACCCAGCAGGTGCCATGGGTTGAATGCTGTGCCAGGCTAGGTGCAGGAGGTCACGGGGCAGACCCAGCAGGTGCCATGGGTTGAATGCTGTGCCAGGCTAGGTGCAGGAGGTCACGGGGCAGACCCAGGAGGTGCCATGGGTTGAATGCTGTGCCAGGCTAGGTGCAGGAGGTCACGGGACAGACCCAGGAGGTGCCATGGGTTGAATGCTGTGCCAGGCTAGGTGCAGGAGGTCACGGGACAGACCCAGCAGGTGCCATGGGTTGAATGCTGTGCCAGGCTAGGTGCAGGAGGTCACGGGACAGACCCAGGAGGTGCCATGGGTTGAATGCTGTGCCAGGCTAGGTGCAGGAGGTCACGGGGCAGACCCAGCAGGTGCCATGGGTTGAATGCTGTGCCAGGCTAGGTGCAGGAGGTCACGGGGCAGACCCAGCAGGTGCCATGGGTAGGTGAGTGGGTAGTTGAGTGAGTAGTTAGGTGAGTGAGTGGATAGGTGAGTGTGGTGGTGAGTGTGTTGTTGTATCTATGCCCCTTTTCTCAAAAATTAATATTAAGAATAATTAGGCCAACATTATTTTTTTATATCTATATATACATTTTGTTAATAAAATAATGAAAACAGCCCCGACTCCTCACAAGCACACCAGGAATCCGTGAAACGGGGAGGGCCATTAAACGGCAAGACTTCGGAGCACAGAGAGGTCAGAGACATCCAGATGGACGAAAGGTCGATGGCCTAACCTTCCCAAGACGTCTGGAGATGCACGGATCACGTGCAGAGCAGAGAAAAACAACGTTTGCAACTCGCGTTGTCCTCAACGGAAAGTAGAAACTTAACAAAAAGAATCAACCAACGGTATAAGACTGCAGCCTACAATAGGAGCTTTTGTATTTATTAGTAATTCCCTTATTTTACTCGTACGCACTGCATATATATTATTTTGTATTGTATGTTTCTATCTGCATGACCTTACCAAAAAGTAAAGAATACGAATTCCAGCAGTCAAGAAAGCTTCAGCGGAAACTTAGTTACACTGAACCTCAGGACATTGAAATATAACTCGAGTAGAACAGACAACAGACGTCAAAATCTCCTCGGCCACCTTTGTCTTCCCACGAGTCGGCACGAAAACAGGCCCGCAACAAACCCGTGCAGGGAACCTCTCTGGCCTCGGGACGACCCACTCAGAGGGAGGAGGGGTCAAAGGGTCGCGAGGGTCTGTGCCTGGCATCCCTAACGTCGATTTCTTTTTCACGTTTTTGCCTTTTAAAACAAGCGCACATCAAGCAGTGCAGTCTGGTTCGCGTCGCGCTCAGTCTCGCAACTCGGCTTGCGACGCGGCGTTGCGACGGGGCTCGCAAGGGGAGCTGGGGCGCGTCGTGCCTCGAGGAGAGATGGGACGAGGAGGGGTCGTTGGAGTCGCAAGAGTCTGGTACCGATGGCCGGTGTCGCTTCTCACAGAACGAAGTGGCGAGGGGTGTGGTTAAGTGCGAGCGAAGCTTGCGAAATTCCAGCTATCATTCTCGTGAGAGAACCTGAACCAACGAAACCCCTGAAGTGAGGGCGGCAGAGGCATCAGCGAGTACCGCGTGAGGCTGGTAGCTGCACGCCAAGGGAGAGAGAGTGCCAGCACTGACGACCTGCGGATGAGCTGCGAGCGCTATTGGGCACCGCCGAAGGCGAGCGTCGTGCCGACTCAACAATCATCCAGCAGTGGAGAAGCCTGGAGCTGCCACCAAGAGAGAGAGAGAGAGCGCCATCGAATGCGCCGTGTGTTTGATACAAAGACAAAGATCCCCCGTATAGCCTTAACAGACTGTAGGGGCAAGTGCTGTTAGCGAGCACCTATGAAGGCCGGAACGGCACACGAGGGGGTGGGTGGCCAGCACCACGCCCGACCGCCTTTGTCTCCCCAGTGGCGATGTTTGCACACCGCACCAGGTACTCATTTAAGGCTGAGTCGACCTAGGGGAGACCCAGGACCCGGTTCAGATAATCGTCACTGGTGTTAGCCGTGTGCGGGAATCGAACCCGGGTCGCCAGGTTCATAGCGCAGCGCGCTAACCGCTACACCACCGCTCCCCACTGTGTTTGATATACACACACACCGATCAACACCCGCTGAGAACAGACAGGACGTCCAGCAGCGGACGACGGAATCATCGCACCACGACGGCGAGCGTCGTGCCGACGCCGCTCATCAAGCGGAGAGAGAGAGAGAGCGCACGAGCAGCACCAAGACCCCGGAACCATCAAGCACCAAGCAAGCAAGGTTCTTCAAGGAACATCGTGCCAACGCCGCTCAATCCAGCCGTGGAGAGAGAGAGCAGGAGGGGCTCGCTGCGGCCACGCCCAGCGTGAGGGAACCTCTCTGGCCGCTGGTTGTATAACCCCTCCCCCACCCCCCGCAAGCTAACGACACAACTCCCGGCTCTAAATTTTTAATTAATTAATATTACAAGGAGGCAACGCACACACAACACGCACACGAAGAAGACTTTCAAAAAGTTATCTGTGTGTTTCGAAAAGGGTTGCAATTTCAAGTTTGTACGTTCAATAGAAACTGATCGTGCAAAGCAGTTGCTGCCGTCGAGTTACATGAATAAGAAATGTTTTAGTAATTCATTTTCGTTAATTGCATAATCTTGCCGATGAATCTAATGACGTATGCTTTCGCCTTTGCATATTAGAGTGTCATATGTTTATAGTAGTAGGTTTTTACCCTTTTTAACTGGTACAAAACTGACACCTTTATTCAAGGCATCATGTTTGCAATAACCACAACACAAGTAGTCAATAAAGCAAACAAAAAGAAGCAACTCTGATAAGGATGATAATATGCACTGTCCTTGAAGTTGATTGGTCCACACCCGAGACGGCTTTCTTTAGAGCCTAGTCCCCATTGGTGTTGGACCAGATGACACCAGAAGGCGCACAACTCAAACACAGTGCAATATCAGAGAGCTCAGGGTAAGCATTTACACTATGAGATCTCTTTTACCAGTGGCAAAATATAGTAGTAGGGCATTTATTTTCGTTAATTGCATAATCTTGCCGATGAATCTAATGACGTATGCTTTCGCCTTTGCATATTAGAGTGTCATATGTTTGTTTAGAATTAAAATTGCTTAACACCAAGTGTTCGAGTGCTTCTTTCCCAGTCCATGCAAAACTGTCTTATTCATAAGAACTGTAACCTGCGTTGAGATATGAATTTGGAGACCTAACATAACTTAAACAAATTCAGATAATCAATAAATGTTTAATCAAAGATAATCGGTTATCCCGATTGATACAACTCTGGATAACGAAATAAGCCTAGTACCATAACTACACACATTAACATCATCGCAAGCATTCGCATAAATTAATAGGATTATCTGCGTGATTACCATAATTTATGCATATACGTATATGCATTAGCATAATTTATGCGAATTACGTATTTTTTTTTGAAAATGTATTAATTTTCCTTATTTTTATTAAAATTTCATAAACCGGCATATACAACAGTGTAGGTGAGTGAGCGTGTAAGTGAGTGTGTGGGTGAGTGTGTGGGTGAGTGTGTGGGTGAGTGAGTGTGTAGGTGAGCGTGTAGGTGAGCGTGTAGGTGAGTGTGTGGGTGAGTGTGTAGGTGAGTGAGTGGGTGAGTGTGTGGGTGAGTGTGTAGGTGAGTAGGTGAGTGAGTGTGTAGGTGAGCGTGTAGGTGAGTGTGTAGGTGAGCGTGTAGGTGAGTGTGTAGGTGAGCGGGTGGGTGAGCGTGTGGGTGAGTGTGTAGGTGAGCGTGTGGGTGAGTGTGTGGGTGAGTGTGTGGGTGAGTGTGTGGGTGAGTGAGTGTGTAGGTGAGCGTGTAGGTGAGTGTGTGGGTGAGTGTGTGGGTGAGTGTGTAGGTGAGCGTGTAGGTGAGCGTGTGGGTGAGTGTGTAGGTGAGCGTGTAGGTGAGTGTGTAGGTGAGCGTGTAGGTGAGTGTGTAGGTGAGCGGGTGGGTGAGCGTGTGGGTGAGTGTGTAGGTGAGCGTGTAGGTGAGTGTAGGTGAGTGTGTAGGTGAGCGTGTGGGTGAGTGTGTGGGTGAGCGTGTAGGTGAGCGTGTGGGTGAGTGGGTGAGCGTGTGGGAGAGTAGGTGAGCGTGTAGGTGAGTGTGTAGGTGAGTGAGTGTGTAGGTGAGCGTGTGGGTGAGTGTGTAGGTGAGTGAGTGTGTAGGTGAGCGTGTGGGTGAGTGTGTAGGTGAGTGAGTGTGTAGGTGAGCGTGTGGGCGTGTAGGTGAGCGTGTGGGTGTGTAGGTGAGCGTGTGGGTGAGTAGGTGAGTGTGTAGGTGAGCGTGTGGGTGTGTAGGTGAGCGTGTGGGTGAGTAGGTGAGTGTGTAGGTGAGTGGGTGAGCGTGTAAGTGAGTGTGTGGGTGAGCGTGTGGGTGAGTAGGTGAGTGTGTGGGTGAGTGTGTAGGTGAGTTTGTGGGTGAGTAGGTGAGCGGGTGGGTGAGCGTGTAAGTGAGTGTGTGGGTGAGCGTGTGGGTGAGTAGGTGAGTGTGTGGGTGAGTGTGTGGGTGAGCGTGTGGGTGAGTAGGTGAGTGTGTGGGTGAGTGTGTGGGTGAGCGTGTGGGTGAGTAGGTGAGTGTGTAGGTGAGCGTGTGGGTGTGTAGGTGAGCGTGTGGGTGAGTAGGTGAGTGTGTAGGTGAGTGGGTGAGCGTGTAAGTGAGTGTGTGGGTGAGCGTGTGGGTGAGTAGGTGAGTGTGTGGGTGAGTGTGTAGGTGAGTTTGTGGGTGAGTAGGTGAGCGGGTGGGTGAGCGGTACCTGTGGCTGAGTGCCGGGTCGTAGTAAACGTGGATGTCCCCGTCGCTCGTCGCCGCCAGGATTTGGTTGATCTTGGGGTGCCACAGACAGCGGACAACTCCCTGGGGTGAGACACGGGGGGGGGGTGAGACACGGGGGGGGGGTGAGACACGGGGGGTGAGACACGGGGGGTGAGACACGGGGGGGGTCAGACACGTGGGGTGAGACACGGGGTGAGACACGGGGGGTGAGACACGGGGTGAGACACGGGGGGGGGTGAGACACGGGGGGTGAGACACGGGGGGGGTCAGACACGTGGGGTGAGACACGGGGGGTGAGACACGGGGGTGAGACACGGGGGTGAGACACGGGGAGAGACACGGGGGGTGAGACACGGGGGGGGGTGAGACACGGGGGGGGGTGAGACACGGGGTGAGACACGGGGAGAGACACGGGGGGTGGTGAGACACGGGGTGAGACACGGGGGGTGAGACACGGGGGGTGGTGAGACACGGGACACGGGGTGAGACACGGGGGGTGAGACACGGGGGGTGGTGAGACACGGGGGGTGAGACACGGGGAGAGACACGGGGGGTGAGACACGGGGGGGGGTGAGACACGGGGGGTGAGACACGGGGGGTGAGACACGTGGGGGGGTGAGACACGGGGGGTGAGACACGTGGGGGGGTGAGACACGGGGGGTGAGACACGGGGGGTGAGACACGTGGGGGGGTGAGACACGGGGGGTGAGACACGTGGGGGGGTGAGACACGGGGGGTGAGACACGGGGGGTGAGACACGTGGGGGGGTGAGACACGGGGGGTGAGACACGTGGGGGGGTGAGACACGGGGTGAGACACGTGGGGGGGTGAGACACGGGGTGAGACAAGGGGTGTGGAGAGTCGCACCGTGCAGGAGGCTGCGACCTCGTCCAGCTGTCTGAGGCTGTCTCTGTCCAGGAAGACGACGCCGCCTCGTCCCCCTCGCCCCGGGGACACCGCCGTGAGGACCACTCGCTCGTCCGGGCTGAGACACACGTCCGTCCTGGGACACGGAGACACGGAGACACAGAGACACAGAGACACAGAGAGTGAGACACAGAGAGTGAGACACAGAGACACAGAGAGTGAGACACGGAGACACAGAGAGTGAGACACAGAGAGTGAGACACAGAGACACAGAGAGTGAGACACAGAGACACAGAGAGTGAGACACAGAGAGTGAGACACAGAGACACAGAGAGTGAGACACGGAGACACAGAGAGTGAGACACAGAGAGTGAGACACAGAGACACAGAGAGTGAGACACAGAGACACAGAGAGTGAGACACAGAGAGTGAGACACAGAGACACAGAGAGTGAGACACAGAGACACGGAGAGTGAGACACAGAGAGTGAGACACAGAGACACAGAGAGTGAGACACGGAGACACAGAGAGTGAGACACAGAGACACAGAGAGTGAGACACAGAGACACAGAGAGTGAGACACAGAGACACAGAGAGTGAGACACAGAGACACAGAGAGTGAGACACAGAGACACAGAGAGTGAGACACAGAGACACGGAGAGTGAGACACAGAGACACAGAGAGTGAGACACAGAGACACAGAGAGTGAGACACAGAGACACAGAGAGTGAGACACAGAGACACAGAGAGTGAGACACGGAGACACAGAGAGTGAGACAGAGAGTGAGACACAGAGACACAGAGACACAGAGACACAGAGAGTGAGACACAGAGAGTGAGACACGGAGACACAGAGAGTGAGACACGGAGACACAGAGAGTGAGACACAGAGACACAGAGAGTGAGACACAGAGAGTGAGACACAGAGACACAGAGAGTGAGACACGGAGACACAGAGAGTGAGACACAGAGACACAGAGAGTGAGACACAGAGAGTGAGACACAGAGAGTGAGACACAGAGACACAGAGAGTGAGACACAGAGACACAGAGAGTGAGACACAGAGACACAGAGAGTGAGACACAGAGACACAGAGAGTGAGACACAGAGACACAGAGAGTGAGACACAGAGACACAGAGAGTGAGACACAGAGACACAGAGAGTGAGACACAGAGACACAGAGAGTGAGACACAGAGACACGGAGAGTGAGACACAGAGAGTGAGACACAGAGAGTGAGACACAGAGACACGGAGAGTGAGACACAGAGACACAGAGAGTGAGACACAGAGACACGGAGAGTGAGACACAGAGAGTGAGACACAGAGAGTGAGACACAGAGACACAGAGAGTGAGACACGGAGACACAGAGAGTGAGACACAGAGAGTGAGACACAGAGACACAGAGAGTGAGACACAGAGAGTGAGACACAGAGACACGGAGAGTGAGACACAGAGACACAGAGAGTGAGACACAGAGACACAGAGAGTGAGACACAGAGAGTGAGACACAGAGACACGGAGAGTGAGACACAGAGAGTGAGACACAGAGAGTGAGACACGGAGACACAGAGACACAGAGAGTGAGACACAGAGAGTGAGACACGGAGACACAGAGAGTGAGACACAGAGACACAGAGAGTGAGACACAGAGAGTGAGACACGGAGACACAGAGAGTGAGACACAGAGACACAGAGAGTGAGACACAGAGAGTGAGACACGGAGACACAGAGACACAGAGAGTGAGACACAGAGAGTGAGACACGGGGACACAGAGTGAGACACAGAGAGTGAGACACGGAGACACAGAGACACAGAGAGTGAGACACAGAGAGTGAGACACGGGGACACAGAGTGAGACACAGAGAGTGAGACACGGAGACACAGAGACACAGAGAGTGAGACACAGAGAGTGAGACACAGAGAGTGAGACACAGAGACACAGAGAGTGAGACACAGAGACACAGAGAGTGAGACACAGAGAGTGAGACACAGAGAGTGAGACACAGAGACACAGAGAGTGAGACACGGAGAGTGAGACACAGAGAGTGAGACACAGAGACACAGAGAGTGAGACACAGAGACACGGAGAGTGAGACACAGAGAGTGAGACACAGAGACACAGAGAGTGAGACACGGAGAGTGAGACACAGAGAGTGAGACACAGAGACACGGAGAGTGAGACACGGAGAGTGAGACACAGAGACACAGAGAGTGAGACACAGAGAGTGAGACACAGAGACACAGAGAGTGAGACACAGAGAGTGAGACACAGAGACACAGAGAGTGAGACACGGAGAGTGAGACACAGAGACACAGAGAGTGAGACACAGAGACACAGAGAGTGAGACACAGAGACACGGAGAGTGAGACACAGAGAGTGAGACACGGAGAGTGAGACACAGAGACACGGAGACACAGAGACACAGAGAGTGAGACACAGAGAGTGAGACACAGAGAGTGAGACACGGAGAGTGAGACACAGAGACACGGAGAGTGAGACACAGAGAGTGAGACACAGAGACACAGAGACACAGAGAGTGAGACACAGAGAGTGAGACACAGAGAGTGAGACACAGAGACACAGAGAGTGAGACACGGAGAGTGAGACACAGAGAGTGAGACACAGAGACACAGAGACACAGAGAGTGAGACACAGAGAGTGAGACACGGAGAGTGAGACACAGAGACACAGAGAGTGAGACACGGAGAGTGAGACACAGAGAGTGAGACACAGAGACACAGAGACACAGAGAGTGAGACACAGAGAGTGAGACACAGAGAGTGAGACACAGAGACACAGAGAGTGAGACACAGAGAGTGAGACACAGAGACACAGAGAGTGAGACACAGAGAGTGAGACACAGAGACACAGAGAGTGAGACACAGAGACACAGAGAGTGAGACAGAGAGTGAGACACAGAGAGTGAGACACAGAGAGTGAGACAGAGAGTGAGACACAGAGACACGGAGAGTGAGACACAGAGACACAGAGAGTGAGACACAGAGACACGGAGAGTGAGACACAGAGAGTGAGACACGGAGACACAGAGAGTGAGACACAGAGACACGGAGAGTGAGACACAGAGAGTGAGACACAGAGACACAGAGAGTGAGACACAGAGACACAGAGAGTGAGACACAGAGAGTGAGACACGGAGAGTGAGACACAGAGACACGGAGAGTGAGACACAGAGAGTGAGACACAGAGACACAGAGAGTGAGACACAGAGACACGGAGAGTGAGACACAGAGAGTGAGACACAGAGACACAGAGAGTGAGACACAGAGACACGGAGAGTGAGACACAGAGAGTGAGACACAGAGACACAGAGAGTGAGACACAGAGACACGGAGAGTGAGACACAGAGAGTGAGACACAGAGACACAGAGAGTGAGACACAGAGACACGGAGAGTGAGACACAGAGAGTGAGACACAGAGACACAGAGAGTGAGACACAGAGACACAGAGAGTGAGACACAGAGAGTGAGACACAGAGACACAGAGAGTGAGACACAGAGACACAGAGAGTGAGACACAGAGACACGGAGAGTGAGACACAGAGAGTGAGACACAGAGACACAGAGAGTGAGACACAGAGACACAGAGAGTGAGACACAGAGAGTGAGACACAGAGACACAGAGAGTGAGACACGGAGACACAGAGAGTGAGACAGAGAGTGAGACACAGAGACACAGAGAGTGAGACACAGAGACACAGAGAGTGAGACACAGAGAGTGAGACAGAGAGTGAGACACAGAGACACGGAGAGTGAGACACAGAGACACAGAGAGTGAGACACGGAGAGTGAGACACAGAGACACAAAGACACGGAGAGTGAGACACGGAGAGTGAGACACAGAGACACAAAGACACGGAGAGTGAGACACGGAGAGTGAGACACAGAGACACAAAGACACGGAGAGTGAGACACGGAGAGTGAGACACAGAGAGTGAGACACAGAGAGTGAGACACAAAGGCACAAAGACACGGAGAGTGAGACACGGAGAGTGAGACACAGAGACACAAAGACACGGAGAGTGAGACACGGAGAGTGAGACACGGAGAGTGAGACACGGAGAGTGAGACACGGAGAGTGAGACACAGAGACACAAAGACACAGAGAGACACGGAGACACAGAGACACAGAGAGTGAGACACAGAGACACAGAGAGAGACACAGAGACACGAAGACACAGAGTGAGACATGGGGACAAACGGGGAGATACGGGGAGACACGGGGAGACAGGGAGAAAGGGAGACACGGCGAGACACGGGGAGACACGGGGAGACACGGGGAGACACGGGGGGGGAGACACGGGGAGACACGGGGAGACACTGGGAGACACGGGGAGACACGGGGAGACACGGGGAGACACGGGGAGACACGGGGGGGGAGACACGGGGAGACACGGGGAGACACTGGGAGACACGGAGAGACACGGGGGGGGAGACACGGGGAGACACGGGGAGACACGGGGAGACACGGGGGGGGAGACACGGGGAGACACGGGGAGACACGGAGAGACACGGGGGGGGAGACACGGGGAGACACGGGGAGACACGGGGAGACACGGAGAGACACGGGGGGGGAGACACGGGGAGACACGGGGAGACACGGGGAGACACGGGGAGACACGGGGAGACACGGGGAGACACGGGGGGGGAGACACGGGGAGACACGGGGAGACACGGGGAGACACGGGGGGGGAGACACGGGGAGACACGGGGAGACACGGGGAGACACTGGGAGACACGGGGGGGGAGACACGGGGGGGGAGACACGGGGAGACACGGGGAGACACGGGGAGACACTGGGAGACACGGGGGGGGAGACACGGGGAGACACGGGGAGACACGGGGGGGGAGACACGGGGAGACACGGGGAGACACGGGGAGACACTGGGAGACACGGGGGGGGAGACACGGGGGGGGAGACACGGGGAGACACGGGGAGACACGGGGAGACACGGAGAGACACGGGGGGGGAGACACGGGGAGACACGGGGAGACACGGGGAGACACGGGGGGGGAGACACGGGGAGACACGGGGAGACACGGGGAGACACTGGGAGACACGGAGAGACACGGGGAGACACGGAGAGACACGGGGAGACACGGGGAGACACGGGGAGACACGGGGAGACACGGGGGGGGAGACACGGGGAGACACGGGGAGACACGGGGAGACACTGGGAGACACGGAGAGACACGGGGAGACACGGAGAGACACGGGGAGACACGGGGGGGGAGACACGGGGAGACACGGGGAGACACGGGGAGACACTGGGAGACACGGAGAGACACGGGGAGACACGGGGGGGGAGACACGGGGAGACACGGGGAGACACGGGGAGACACTGGGAGACACGGGGGGGGGAGACACGGGGAGACACCGGGAGACGCGGGGAGACAGGGAGAAAGGGAGACACGGCGAGACACGGGGAGACACGGGGGGGGAGACACGGGGAGACACGGGAAGACACGGGGAGACACGGGGGGGGAGACACGGGGAGACACGGGGAGACACGGGGAGACACTGGGAGACACGGAGAGACACGGGGAGACACGGGGAGACACGGGGGGGGAGACACGGGGAGACACGGGGAGACACGGGGAGACACTGGGAGACACGGAGAGACACGGGGAGACACGGAGAGACACGGGGAGACACGGGGGGGGAGACACGGGGAGACACGGGGAGACACTGGGAGACACGGAGAGACACGGGGAGACACTGGGAGACACGGAGAGACACGGGGAGACACTGGGAGACACGGAGAGACACGGGGAGACACGGAGAGACACGGGGAGACACGGGGAGACACGGGGAGACACGGGGAGACACTGGGAGACACGGAGAGACACGGGGAGACACGGAGAGACACGGGGAGACACGGGGGGGGAGACACGGGGAGACACGGGGAGACACTGGGAGACACGGAGAGACACGGGGAGACACGGGGAGACACGGGGAGACACTGGGAGACACGGGGGGACACGGGGAGACACGGAGAGACACGGGGAGACACGGGGGGGGAGACACGGGGAGACACGGGGAGACACGGGGAGACACGGGGAGACACTGGGAGACACGGGGGGGGAGACACGGGGAGACACGGGGAGACACTGGGAGACACGGAGAGACACGGGGAGACACGGGGAGACACGGGGAGACACGGAGAGACACGGGGAGACACGGGGAGACACGGAGAGACACGGGGAGACACGGGGAGACACGGGGAGACACGGGGAGACACGGAGAGACACGGGGAGACACGGAGAGACACGGGGAGACACGGGGGGGGAGACACGGGGAGACACGGGGAGACACGGGGAGACACGGGGAGACACGGGGGGGGAGACACGGGGAGACACGGGGAGACACTGGGAGACACGGAGAGACACGGGGAGACACGGGGAGACACGGGGAGACACGGGGAGACACTGGGAGACACGGAGAGACACGGGGAGACACGGGGAGACACGGAGAGACACGGGGAGACACGGGGAGACACGGGGAGACACTGGGAGACACGGAGAGACACGGGGAGACACGGGGAGACACTGGGAGACACTGGGAGACACGGAGAGACACGGGGAGACACGGAGAGACACGGGGAGACACGGGGGGGGAGACACGGGGAGACACGGGGAGACACGGAGAGACACGGGGAGACACGGGGAGACACGGGGGGGGAGACACGGGGAGACACCGGGAGACGCGGGGAGACACGGAGAGACACGGGGAGACACGGGGAGACACGGAGAGACAGGGAGAAAGGGAGACACGGCGAGACACGGGGAGACACGGGGGGGGAGACACGGGGAGACACGGGGAGACACGGAGAGACACGGGGAGACACGGGGAGACACTGGGAGACACGGGGGGGGAGACACGGGGAGACACGGGGAGACACGGGGAGACACGGAGAGACACGGGGAGACACGGGGAGACACGGGGAGACACGGGGAGACACGGGGAGACACTGGGAGACACGGGGAGACACGGGGAGACACGGGGAGACACTGGGAGACACGGGGAGACACGGGGGGGGAGACACGGGGAGACACTGGGAGACACGGAGAGACACGGGGAGACACGGGGAGACACGGGGAGACACGGGGAGACACGGGGAGACAGGGAGAAAGGGAGACACGGCGAGACACGGGGAGACACGGGGGGGGAGACACGGGGAGACACGGGGAGACACGGAGAGACACGGGGGGACACGGGGAGACACGGGGGGGGAGACACGGGGAGACACGGAGAGACACGGAGAGACACGGGGAGACACGGGGAGACACTGGGAGACACGGGGAGACACGGGGAAACACGGGGAGACACGGGGAGACACGGAGAGACACGGGGAGACACGGGGAGACACGGGGAGACACGGGGAGACACGGGGAGACACGGAGAGACACGGGGAGACACGGGGAGACACGGGGGGACACGGGGAGACACGGGGGGGGAGACACGGGGAGACACGGAGAGACACGGAGAGACACGGGGAGACACGGGGAGACACTGGGAGACACGGGGAGACACGGGGAAACACGGGGAGACACGGGGAGACACGGAGAGACACGGGGAGACACGGGGAGACACGGGGAGACACGGGGAGACACGGGGAGACACTGGGAGACACGGGGAGACACGGGGAGACACGGGGGGGGAGACACGGGGAGACACGGAGAGACACGGGGAGACACTGGGAGACACGGAGAGACACGGGGAGACACTGGGAGACACGGAGAGACACGGGGAGACACGGGGAGACACGGGGGGGGAGACACGGGGAGACACGGAGAGACACGGGGAGACACGGGGAGACACGGGGGGGGAGACACGGGGGGGGAGACACGGGGAGACACGGGGAGACACTGGGAGACACGGGGGGGGAGACACGGGGAGACACGGGGAGACACGGGGGGGGAGACACGGGGAGACACGGGGAGACACGGGGAGACACGGGGAGACACGGAGAAACACGGGGAGACACGGGGAGACACGGGGAGACACGGGGAGACACGGGGAGACACGGGGAGACACTGGGAGACACGGGGAGACACGGGGAGACACGGGGAGACACGGGGAGACACGGGGAGACACGGAGAGACACTGGGAGACACGGGGAGACACTGGGAGACACGGGGAGACACGGAGAGACACGGGGGGACACGGGGAGACACGGGGAGACACTGGGAGACACTGGGAGACACGGGGAGACACTGGGAGACACTGGGAGACACGGAGAGACACTGGGAGACACGGAGAGACACTGGGAGACACGGAGAGACACGGGGAGACACGGGGAGACACGGGGAGACACGGGGAGACACTGGGAGACACGGAGAGACACGGGGAGACACGGGGAGACACGGGGAGACACGGGGGGGGAGACACGGGGAGACACGGAGAGACACGGAGAGACACGGGGAGACACGGGGAGACACGGGGAGACACGGGGAAACACGGGGAGACACGGGGAGACAGGGAGAAAGGGAGACACGGCGAGACACGGGGAGACACGGGGGGGGAGACACGGGGAGACACAGGGAGACACGGGGAGACACGGGGAGACACGGGGAGACACGGGGAGACACTGGGAGACACGGGGAGACACGGGGAGACACGGGGAGACACTGGGAGACACGGGGAGACACTGGGAGACACGGAGAGACACGGGGAGACACGGGGGGGGAGACACGGGGAGACACGGAGAGACACGGGGAGACACGGGGAGACACGGGGAGAAACGGGGAGACACGGGGGGGGAGACACGGGGAGACACTGGGAGACACGGAGAGACACTGGGAGACACGGGGAGACACGGGGAGACACTGGGAGACACGGGGAGACACTGGGAGACACGGAGAGACACGGGGAGACACGGAGAGACACGGGGAGACACGGGGAGACACTGGGAGACACGGGGAGACACGGAGAGACACGGGGAGACACGGGGAGACACGGGGAGACACTGGGAGACACGGGGAGACACGGGGAGACACTGGGAGACACGGGGAGACACGGGGAGACACTGGGAGACACGGAGAGACACTGGGAGACACGGAGAGACACGGGGAGACACGGAGAGACACGGGGAGACACGGAGAGACACGGGGAGACACGGGGGGGGAGACACGGGGAGACACGGGGAGACACTGGGAGACACGGAGAGACACGGGGAGACACGGGGAGACACTGGGAGACACGGAGAGACACGGGGAGACACGGGGAGACACTGGGAGACACGGGGAGACACGGAGAGACACGGGGAGACACGGGGGGGGAGACACGGGGAGACACGGGGAGACACTGGGAGACACGGAGAGACACGGGGAGACACGGGGAGACACTGGGAGACACGGAGAGACACGGGGAGACACGGGGAGACACTGGGAGACACGGGGAGACACCGGGAGACACTGGGAGACACGGAGAGACACGGGGAGACACTGGGAGACACGGAGAGACACGGGGAGACACGGGGAGACACGGGGAGACACTGGGAGACACGGAGAGACACGGGGAGACACGGAGAGACACGGGGAGACACGGGGCTCACGAGGTGTAGGTGCTGGGCAGGTTGGAGGCGACAGCGATGGGAGCCTTGAACTGCCGCAGGTCCCAGTGCCTCACCGAGTCTCCTGGGACACGCGGAGTGAGACACACAGTGAGACACACGGTGTGACACGGGCAAATTCCCATCGGTGAGCTCCTCCGGCAGGCAAGGCTGCATTGGCTGGGTCATGTAGCCCGCATGCCCAGCCACCGCATGCCTAAACAGCTTTTGTTCGGCCGGATCGAGGGGGCTAAACGGACGCGGCACGGGCTAGAGAAGAGATGGAGTGATGTGGTACAGGAGGACGTGGAGCTGAGTGGACTTGCCGATGACTGGTACCAGCGGTGTCAAGATCGGCCTCAGTGGAGGAGGCTCGTGAAGGACGCTACTGGGCAGTTGGAGGCAGTCGCCCTCCAACAACAACGGAGGGCGGAGGAGCGACGCTCACAACAACGAGCGGAGCGCCGGGTGGCTAAAGCACAGCAAGTTGGCACAGTAGGGGGCACAGGTGGTGCATCAGCCAGTCATCTCGGTCATCTCGGTCAGTCGACCCGTGGCACCTGCTGGGTCTGCCCCGTGACCTCCTGCCAGCAGGCGTTCGACACTTCACGTGGCCTCAAGGTGCACTTGGCCTGGCACAAGCGTCGTGGTGACGTCACCGCCACTTAGTGGCGAATGGTGGTTGTTGTTGTTCATGGTGGTGGCGGTGATGGCGGTGATGGTGGTGGTGATGGTGGTGATGGTGGTGATGGTGGTGATGGTGGTGGTGATGGTGGTGATGGTGGTGATGGTGGTGATGGTGGTGATGGTGGTGGTGATGGTGTTGTTGATGGTGGTGATGGTGGTGATGGTGATGTTGATGGTGGTGATGGTGATGTTGATGGTGATGTTGATGGTGGTGATGATGGTGGTGGTGATGATGGTGTTGGTGGTGATGGTGGTGATGGTGGTGGTGATGGTGTTGTTGATGGTGGTGGTGATGGTGTTGGTGGTGATGGTGTTGTTGATGGTGTTGATGGTGGTGATGGTGGTGATGGTGATGTTGATGGTGGTGATGATGGTGGTGGTGATGATGGTGGTGATGGTGGTGGTCATGGTGTTGTTGATGGTGTTGTTAATGGTGATGATGGTGGCGGTGATGGCGGTGATGATGGTGGTGATGGTATTGTTGATGGTGTTGTTGATGATGGTGATGGTGGTGGTGGTGATGGTGTTGTTGATGGTGGTGATGGTGGTGATGGTGGTGATGGTGTTGTTGATGGTGGTGATGTTGATGGTGTTGTTGGTGTTGTTGATGGTGGTGATGGTGGTGATGGTGGTGATGGTGGTGATGGTGTTGTTGATGGTGTTGATGGTGGTGATGGTACCGGCTCGCGTGAGCAGGTGCTGTGAGTCGTGAGTGAACGCCAGGCAGCTGATGTCACCCTCCTTGTCGTGAGCGGCGCGACACAAATACTTGGTGTGCACCTGCGGAGACACGGGGACACGCGGAGACACACAGAGACACACAGAGACACAGAGACACACGGGGACACGTGGTGACACGCGGGGACACGGGGACACGTGGGGACACACAGAGACACAGAGACACACAGAGACACGCAGAGACACACAGAGACACGCAGAGACACACAGAGACACACGGGGACACGCAGAGACACACAGAGACACACAGAGACACACAGAGACACGCGGGGACACACAGAGACACACAGAGACACACAGAGACACGCGGGGACACACAGAGACATGCGGGGACACACAGAGACACACGGGGACACACAGAGACACGCGGAGACACACAGAGACACACAGAGACACACAGAGACACACAGAGACACGCGGAGACACACAGAGACATGCGGGGACACACAGAGACACGCGGAGACACACAGAGACACACAGAGACACACAGAGACACACAGAGACACACAGAGACACGCGGAGACACACAGAGACATGCGGGGACACACAGAGACACGCGGAGACACACAGAGACACACAGAGACACGCGGAGACACACAGAGACATGCGGGGACACACAGAGACACACGGGGACACACAGAGACACACAGAGACACGCGGAGACACACAGAGACATGCGGGGACACACAGAGACACGCGGAGACACACAGAGACATGCGGGGACACACAGAGACACGCGGAGACACACAGAGACACACAGAGACACACAGAGACACACAGAGACACACAGAGACACGCGGAGACACACAGAGACATGCGGGGACACACAGAGACACGCGGAGACACACAGAGACACACAGAGACACGCGGAGACACACAGAGACATGCGGGGACACACAGAGACACACGGGGACACACAGAGACACACAGAGACACGCGGAGACACACAGAGACATGCGGGGACACACAGAGACACGCGGAGACACACAGAGACATGCGGGGACACACAGAGACACACGGGGACACACAGAGACACACAGAGACACGCGGAGACACACAGAGACATGCGGGGACAAACAGAGACACACGGGGACACACAGAGACACACAGAGACACGCGGAGACACACAGAGACATGCGGAGACACACAGAGACACACGGGGACACACAGAGACACGCGGAGACACACAGAGACACACAGAGACACACGGGGACACACAGAGACACGCGGAGACACACAGAGACACACAGAGACACACAGAGACACACAGTGACACACAGAGACACACAGAGACACTTGGGGACACACAGAGACACGCGGAGACACACAGAGACACACAGAGACACGCGGAGACACACAGAGACATGCGGGGACACACAGAGACACACGGGGACACACAGAGACACGCGGAGACACACAGAGACATGCGGGGACACACAGAGACACACGGGGACACACAGAGACACACAGAGACATGCGGGG
>NW_027614885.1:0-19616 GCF_965212315.1 Lampetra planeri | reverse complement strand
CTCTTTCCTAGTCTCTTACCCTCCCCACTGCTATTGATGAATATTACTGCTGTTATGAGAATCATATTTGTGATTATCCCGCTTGTCGGTGACTAACCCAGAAGACAAACCACATCAGAGGCCGCTCCCCCTTAGGTCGACTCAGCCTTAAACATGACAGAGGGGTGCTGTGGAGGATTCCTGCTCTGATATTCCAGCAGGGAAGCGACGATCAGAAGCAGAAGCTTCACACACACACACGTACACACACACACGTACACACACACACGTACACACACACACGTACACACACACGTACACACACACACACGTACACACACACACGTGCACACACACACGCGTACACACACACACGTACACACACACACGTACACACACACACTTGCACACACACACACGTACACACACACACGTGCACACACACACACGTACGCGCACACACGTACACACACACACACGTACACACATACACGTGCACACACACACACGTACACACACACGTACACACACACGTACACACACACACGTACACACACACACGTACACACACACACGTACATACACACACACACACGTGCACACACACGCACGTGCGCACACACACGCACGTACGCACACACACGTACACACACACACGTGCACACACACACATACACACACACACACACGTGCACACACACGTGCACACACACACGTGCACACACACGCATGTGCACACACACGCACGTACGCACACGCACACACACGCACGTACGCACACACACGCACGTACACAAAGATAAATACAAAGATCTCCCATATAGCCTCAACAGACTGTAGGGGCAAGTGTTATCAAGCACCTATGAAGGCCGGAACGGTACACGAACGAGGGGTGGGTGGCCAGCACCACGCCCGACCGCCTTTGTCTCCCCAGTGGCGATGTTTATACACCGCACCAGGTGTCGGTGGTGGTGGTGGTGGTGGCGGTGGTGGTGGCGGTGATGGCTGTAGTGGTGGCTGTTGTGGTGATGGCTGTAGTGGTGGCGGTAGTGGTGGCGGTGGTGGTGGTGGTGGCGGTGGTGGCGGTGGTGGTGGCGGTGATGGCTGTAGTGGTGGTGGTGGCGGTGGTTGCGGTGGCGGTGATGGCTGTAGTGGTGGTGGTGGTGGCGGTGGTGGTGGCGGTGGTGGTGGTGGTGGCGGTGGTTGCGGTGGCGGTGATGGCTGTAGTGGTGGTGGTGGTGGCGGTGGTGGCGGTGGTGGTGGCGGTGGTGGCGGTGGTGATGGCTGTAGTGGTGGCGGTGGTGGCGGTGGTGGTGGCGGCGGCGCTTTAAATACCACGGAGCTCATTTCATGGGCAGTTTCCGCTCTCGAGGCGCGCGCTGCGCACGGGGCTTGAAATGAGTCCCTGGGAAAAGGCGGCGGGGGGGGGGGGCTTGGAGGTAAATCATCGCGCGGGCGGGCGGGGCGGGGTGCGTGGGGGGCGCGTGGGGGTTTGGGGTGCGTGGGGGTTTGGGGTGCGTGGGGCCCGTCCGTGCAGGGGCCTCGCGCAGGGGATTGCGCCGCCGTGAGTCCGCGGGCTGCGGGAAGAAGGCGAGCCTCGCTCCCCTGCACGCTTGTAGCGCACGATGGCACATCCGTTGAGAGGGCGGAGAGACATTCGGTTCAACGTTGTCCCACCGGTCATGGTTATTGAGGACGAACAGCTGCCGCCGCTATTGTTGCTGCGTTGCCAAAACCAAACGTTTCCCAAAGTTGTCGGCCTCCGCTCGCGATCTTTAGTACGTTTTTACGCAGCGTTGAAACAAAATGAAGGTCAAATTCGCACCCATCACTCGCACCCCCTATGAAAGAGATAGATATTTGGCCACGTTGGCGAGATGTTAACTACCTCGCCTGGTGTACAGGAGGGCGTGGGTTCGATCCCGACCATAACGGTGCCTGTTGTGTATTTGTAGTTTGCGTGTCTCTCTCTCATCATCATCACGGTGGCTAGGAGATGTTAACTACCTCGCCTGGTATACAGGAGGACGTGGGTTCGATCCCGACCATAACGATGCCTGTTGTATATTTGGAGTTTGCGTGTCTCTCTTTCTCTCGCCACGTCGTCGTGTGGACTTCTTTCCGGGTTTTCCCCTTCATATTTAGAATCAACATCACCACGCGTTTCGAGGATTTAGCTGCTGCTGTGAATGCCCACGTGGTGATGATTATAAGCCCACTTCGTTGAGCTATAATTTGTGATAGGCAGGTCGCTACTGGTTGAATACTAAAAAAAGACAGTTTATTTTATAGGTTAGTTTAAATAGTTTCCATCCTCGGCGCGAAAATTAAATAAAGCGTGTGAAAAAAAATAACAATAAATACAATGGCTTCGCTTTACGATGTTAAAATTCGCAACCCATTCGCATCCCAATGAAAAACAATCAAACGGAGCCTCGCAGCAAGCAAGCGCGCCGCCGTGGACACACATTCCTCCGTGCGATTAACCAGAATCGGAGAATCTGAATCTTCAAAGATGTCCAAGGGAGGGAAGGTGGGGGGTGGGGTCAGCGAAGTTACGAGCTCCAAACCTCCTCCCCCTCCCGTCGCGTTCGCTTCGGATTTCGCCGTTCCAGTTCAAAATCGCCGTCGGCCAAACACCAGCTCTGTAAAATCTCAAATCGTCGTCAGCGGCGCAACATCGCGCGGCCGATAACGAGAAGCGATAAAGACGAACGGGATCTCGCGTCTTGCTTTGTCAAAAGCTCGCTGGACCACCGCGTTCCAACGCAGTCCGCACGCCGTGTCGGTCACGTGTGGTTTGTTTTGACCATACTTCACCGTGCTTTGTCAGCGCCGGTTGGGGAAGAAATGGGACCGTATTGGATGTCACTCGTCACTAATGTGCGACTTGGCTTGGGAATCGACCTCGGGTCACAATAAGGGGTGAGGGTTGGGCAGAGCGGTGATCACTCAACGCGTCTTGATTTTGAGCTTAGAATACCAAGGTGTTTTCCCTTTGATGCCAGACTGTGTTACCACTACGCGGCTAACATTACATCCATAACAAAGGGTACATCGCCTTGTGCGTGTCGTAGGTCGGCATGCTTGAGCGTAGGTCGGCATGTGTGTGCGTGTGTAGGAGTGTTTTTGTGTGCGTGTGTAGGAGTGTTTGTGTGTGCGTGTGTAGGAGTGTTTGCGTGTGCGTGTGTAGGAGTGTTTGCGTGTGCGTGTGTAGGAGTGTTTGTGTGTGCGTGTGTAGGAGTGTTTGTGTGTGCGTGTGTAGGAGTGTTTGTGTGTGCGTGTGTAGGAGTGTTTGTGTGTGCGTGTGTAGGAGTGTTTGTGTGTGCGTGTGTAGGAGTATTTGTGTGTGCGTGTGTAGGAGTGTTTGTGTGTGCGTGTGTAGGAGTGTTTGTGTGTGCGTGTGTAGGAGTGTTTGTGTGTGCGTGTGTAGGAGTGTTTGTGTGTGCGTGTGTAGGAGTGTTTGTGTAGGGAGGTATTTGTGTAGGTCTGTACGCGCGTCAGTGGGGAGCGGCAGTGTCGTGGTTAACGCGCTACGCTACGAACCTGGCGATCAGGGTTCGATTCCCGCTTACGGCACACACCGGTGACGATTATTTGAATCGGTCCTGGGCCTCCCCTAGGTCGGCTCAGCCTCAAATGAGTGCATGGTGTGGTGTGTAACCATCGTCACTAGGGAGACAAAGGCGGTCGGGCGTGGTGCTGGCCACCCAACCTTTCGTGTGCCGTGACGGCCTTCATAGGTGCTCGCTAGCAGCACTTGCCCCAGCAGTCTGTTAATGCTATACGGGGGATCTTTATCTTCGTTTAGGCCTGTGTAAGTGAATGTCTGTCTTTCCTGGTGCGTTTGTATGCAGCCGTGAGTGGGGAGCGGTGGTGCAGTGGTTAGTGCACTGCCCTACAAACCCTGCCACCCGAGTTCGATTCCCGCATACAGTCTACATCGGTGACGTTTCATCTGAACCAGTCCTGGGCCTCCCCGAGGTCACGTGGTCTCCTGGACTTCTGTGAAAAAAGCGCTTTATAGCTCATCGGATTCCTCCAGCATACAGACACATTTTGATTGTGTGCTGCGCCAAACTGTATCGCTACGACATCATTTATGGCGACAATTGTTGTCGCCATAACGCGGCACGATTCAGGAACGCATCCACCGTACTCGCGCGTTAAACGAGGACTTGCCGCAATTACCTTCAGACGCTACCGTGCAGTGCCTGGGGTAGGTGTGGCGACGAAGACGGTGAGGATGGGCTGGTGAGGAGGGTGAGGGGGGAAGGCTGGAGAGGGGCTAGGGAGTGTCTGTGGTGGGGGGGGGGATTAGCCTCCAGCCGTCCACTATCTCAACTCTATCTGCACAGGCACACAGATGCGCAAGGGAGCAACTTAAGGGGGGGAGGGATGATGGTGGTGGTGGGGGTTGGATCTTCGCGCGGATTAAACATTCATGCGATAATGCACGGCACCCATTCAGGCACAGCACGGAATGTCAGAATATTTATTTATTACTGGGCGAGGAATCCGATGCGCTATAAAGCTTTCTCTTTATTTATTTTTACACGTGCCGTGGGGGGCACGTGCTCAGAAGGTCACAACAACAACAGACACAACAAAACAAACACGATTGGAGTGCAAAATATAAGGAGGGTGAACGAATCACGGTGGTGGAAATTCCACAACCACTGCGCCATGCATGAGCGACGCCGCAATTGCGTGATGTTATCGCCCTCACCTGGTGTGCAGGAGGTCGTGGGCTCGTTCCCGACCCGGTGACGATGCCCGCTTTATATTTAGGAGTATTTGAATGTTCTCTCCGTTGAGATTACTCGGCTGTTAGAGATTTTCTGGGAAAGTGCTTATGGCTCAGTGGGCTTTACCTTGTTGAATAAGGGGGTGGGTGATCCGGAACGCGCTCGTCCGCCTTTGTCTCCCTCGTGGCGATGTTTACACACCGAACCAGGTATTCTTTTGAGGCTGAGTCGACCTAGGGGAGGCCCAGGGCCGTTGTTGGCAGTGAGCGGGAATTGAACTCGGGTCGCTGGGTTCGTAGTGCAGCGTGCTAACCACTACACACCCATACACACACAATCACACACACACACTCCCATACACACACAAACACACACACACACACCCATACATACATACACACACCCATACACACACAAACACACACACCCATACACACACACACACCCATACACACACCTATACACACACACCCATACACACACACCCATACACACACAATCAATCACACACACACACCCATACACACACAAACACACACATACACACACACCCATACACACACACTCATACACACACAAACACACACACACACAAACACACACACACACCCGTGCACACACAATCACACACACACACAATCACACCCACACAAACACACACACACCCGTACACGCACACACCCATACACACACAATCACACACAAACACACACACACACCCGTGCACACACAATCACACCCACACAAACACACACACACCCGTACACACACACACACCCGTACACGCACACACCCATACACACACAATCACACACAAACACACACACACACCCGTGCACACACAATCACACACACCCATACACACACAATCACACACACACACACTCCACACACAGAACGCCACACCACGTCCTTCACTACGCCCTGTGCATTCCTCGCCCTCCCGCCGCAACAAAAGCGATGAATCCTGCTCAAAGTTGCTCGGCGTTCACGAATGCGTGCCCGTGAAATTAACTAATTTTTTTCCGTGCGCGTCAACAATGCATCGATCAGCTCCCCGGGTCGGGGTGCGCGGAGCATTTCACGCTTTGCTGCGCTCCGAACATCGGCACGTCTGTGGAAAAAAAATTTAACTTTTTAGTTCATCGGATTCCTCCAGGATTAATATATATCATGATTCTGAACCCCGGGGGGGGGGGGGGCTCCCAAGTTCGGTTCACGGCCACAAAACACCGGTGACGATTGTCTGAACCGGTCTTGGGCCTCCCCTAGGTCGGCTCGGCATCAAAACGGAGTACCTCGTGGGGTGTGTCAAAAATAAATATCGCCACTTAGGGAGACAAAGGCGGCCGGGGTAGGGGGGGGGGTCCTAGCCAAACCAGCGCCTCGTGTGCCACAGTGCCGGCCTTCATAGGTGCCACTCCGCTAACACAGCTCTTGCCCCAACAGTCTGTTACAGGCTATACGGGGAATGCGGGAATCTTTGTCTTTGTCTTGTGCCTGCGCGCGCGTGCGAGAGACTTTGTGCTCGCGATTCTGAACGGCGGTGGGGGTGGTTGTGGGGGGGTGGTGGGGGGTGGTGGGGGGTGGTGGGGGGTGGTGGGGGGTGGGGTGGTGGTGGGGGGGTGGTCTGGGGGGTGGTGGTGGGGGGTGGTGGGGGGTGGGGTGGTGGTGGGGGGGTGGTCTGGGGGGTGGGGGGGTGGGGGGTGGTGTGGGGTGGTGGTGGTGGGGGGTGGGGGTGGTGGTGGGGAGTGGTGGTGGTGGGGAGTGGTGGTGGGTGGTGGTGGTGGGGAGTGGTGGTGGTGGGGGGGTGGACGCATTTTCTTTATCCGATGGCCAATCGCGTTCTGGACCGACGCCAACGACGGCGCGCGATCCGCTCGGCACCGCCACCGCCTTCGTTCCAAAGAGACGAGGAGGCATGGGGAGAGAGGGGGGGGCTATCGAGAGAGGGGGGGGCATCGAGTGAGAGGCTAGGCGGTCTGGGCAGGCAGGCAGGCAGGCTAGGTAGACAGGCAGGGAAGGCAGTCTGGGCAGGCAGGCAGGCAGGCTAGGTAGACAGGCAGGGAAGGCAGTCTGGGCAGGCAGGCAGGCAGGCTAGGTAGACAGGCAGGGAAGGCAGTCTGGGCAGGCAGGCAGGCAGGTAGCCTAGGTAGGCAGGCAGTTTACATGTTCTTTAATACGTACAAAGAACCTCCGTACAGCCTTAACAGAGTCTTGGGGCAAGTGCGGTCACCTATGAAGGCCGGCACGGCACACGAGGGGGTGGATGGCCGGCACCACGCCACCCGGCCGCCTTTGTCTCTCTCGTGGCGATGTTTCCTTCAAACGGCACCAGGTTACTCATTTGAGGCTGAGTCGACCTAGTAGGGGAGGCCCAGGGCCGGTGTTGTCAACAAGAGCTTCATAGTTCATCGGATTGCTCCACTATCAATATTCTCATTGTGAACTCGGGTCCCTTGCGGGCTCGTTGCGCGGCGCGTTAACCGCTGCGCCACCGCTCCCCATTCCAACATACGGACACACACACCACACACACACACCACACACACCACACACACACCACACACACACCACACACATCACACACACACCACACACACACACACACCACACACACCACACACACACCACACACACCACACACACACACCACACACATCACATACACACACCACACACACACCACACACACCATCGACACATACACACCCCACACACACCACACAAACACACCACACACACATACACACACACCACACACACACACCACACACACACACCACACACATATACACACACCACACACATATACACACACCACACACATACACACTCCACACACACCACACATACCATAGACACACACACCACACACACACACCACACACACATACACACACCACACACACATACACACACACACCACACACACACACCACACACACACCACACACACACACACCACATACTCACACACACGGCGCACAGAAGCAATTATGCACGGTGATATTGCCGGCCCTCTCCCGTCTCATCTCTCTCGGAGGCAAAACGCTGCAAGCACCGACTCATTCATCCTCGCCATACCCCGCCCCCAGCCCGTCTCTCTCTCCCTCTCTGTCACTCCTCTCCCTTCCTCCTCGCTCTCCGTGTCTTTTTGTGTCTCTCTCTGTGTGTCCCTCACCCCTGGCACAAGGTCTATACCGAGAGAGAGACAAAGAGACACAGAGAGAGAGAGAGAGAGACACAGAGAGAGAGACACAGAGAGAGAGACACAGAGAGACACAGAGAGACAGAGAGGCAGAGAGAGACAGAGAGACACAAAGAGACAGAGAGACACACAGAGAGAGAGAGACACACAGAGAGAGAGACACAGAGAGAGAGAGAGAGACAGAGAGGCACATAGAGACAGAGAGAGACAGAGAGACACAAAGAGAGAGAGAGACAGAGACACAGAGAGACAGGTAGAGAAACAGAGAGACACATAAAGACAGAGAGACACGTAGAGACAGAGAGACACAGAGACAGAGAGACACAGAGACAGAGAGAGACACATAGAGAGACACAGAGAGAGACACACACAGAGAGAGACACACAGAGAGAGACACACACAGAGAGAGAGACACACAGAGAGAGAGAGACACACAAACAGAGAGACACAGAGACAGATAGAGAGACAGAGACACAGAGACACATAGAGACAGAGACACAGAGACAGAGACACAGAGACACAGAGACAGAGACACAGAGACAGAGACACGGAGACACATAGAGACAGAGACACAGAGACAGAGACACAGAGAGAGAGACGAAGAGAGACAAAGACACACCAAGGAGATCGACTTATCACCAATTTGACTTTGACCTTTTCTCCCCCCGCCCCAACGAAGTTGTGGCACGACACCGCACGGGCCTCATGTAAATCTCCGCCTTCACCTGGAGGAATCCCCGTAAATCCCTCCGCGCGCTTTTATCAGTTAATGAGATGCCCGCGAATTACGGCGCCAGGCCACTTGGTGTCCGTGGTGGTCACGAGGGGAGAGCGCCTAGCCGGCGAATCTCCGTGTGGCACCACCAGAGGCGGTTTCGCGTAACTAAAACTATGAACTAATTTATCTTCTCGGTTCTTTCGGTGAAGTCACGTAGAAGGGAAATAATAAAATAATAAAAGTAAAACATAATAAAATAATTCTCACGACGTTTCGGCCACAACGCAAGCAGCCGTCCTCAGGTGAAGAACAGGTCTGTCGGAAAGACAGCGTCTGAATGTACCTGGGGTAAACATTTTTTTTAAATAGTTTATATTTCGATTTAAAGCTTTCGTGACTGCAGGGATTCATCTTCTTGGTTCTTTCGGTAATGTTCAGACGCTGTCTCCCTTCTACGTGACTTTACCGAAAGAACCAAGAAGATGAATCCCTGCAGTCACTAAAGCTTTAAATCGAAATATAAACTATTTAAAAAAAAATTACCCCAGGTAAGGCCCCACTTGAGGTGATACTTAGCTTTTTTTAAAATTAGAAACGACTTGGCTGTCACAAATGGTCGCTCAACGAAGTGGGCTCATATCATCATCGTCGTCGTCGTCCTCGTGTGTAAATTCATCGCAGCAGCCACTTACTCTGGAACGCGTGGTGTCTAGACGTGTTGAGGTCGGAGGGGGTGGAAGACCGGAGGATCCAGAGAAAAATCCACGCGACCACAGAGAGAGACACGCAAACTCCAAATACACAGCAGCAGGCGTCAGGGTCTGGATCGAACTCACGATCTCCTGCATACCAGGCGAGGTAGTTAACATATCCTAGTCACCGTGATGATGATGACGAGAGAGACACGCAAACTTAAAATATACAGCAGGCGTCAGGGTCGGGATCGAACCCACGTCCTCCTGCACACCAGGCGAGGTAGTTAACATCTTCTAGCCACCATGATGATGATGATAAGAGAGAGAGACACGCAAACTCCAAATACACAGCAGGCGTCGGGGTCTGGATCGAACCCACGACCTCCTGCACACCAGGCGAGGTAGTTAACATAAATGACGTCGTCACTTAATGACCAAGCGCTTCAGCATCAGCAGCAGCAGAAGTGGTGTTGGAGAGCGACCCAAGTTGTTCAACGTCGTGCCGAATGGTTCCGTGGTGTTGTTCCCGGCCAGATGCTCTCCATGGGAGCTCCTGTCTCTCTCTCTATCGACTGATAGTGGCATTGAGAGAGTGAGAGAAATTGATAGAGAGAGCGAGATACTTTGACTTTTAAACCACTTTTATTGCTGCCAAG
Source organism: Lampetra planeri (assembly GCF_965212315.1). Taxonomy (NCBI): domain Eukaryota; kingdom Metazoa; phylum Chordata; class Hyperoartia; order Petromyzontiformes; family Petromyzontidae; genus Lampetra; species Lampetra planeri. The sequence continues at coordinate 9,609 of NW_027614885.1, read as the reverse complement.
CAGCAATATCACTGGAGCCGATTTCGATACAAAAACCCCACGTGCAAAAACAACAGCGTCACGTGTGTGCACGTCACAAACAAGAGCATGACCCGCGTGGCCACGTGACCCCGCACGCGCCACGCCCATAAAACAAACGGCACGTGGTCGCGCACGTGGTCGCGCCCGACGGATGAGCACGTTAGGAGGTTAAACAAAGAACGCAGAGGGCTTGACCCCCCCCCCCCACGCACGCGTCATCGGTACGTGAGCTGTACGCGTGCGCTCTAACCGGAGCCGTGCATTGAGCAGACGACTGAACACTGGCACCGCCAGAGCAGCCGTCTGTGTCGCCTTGCAGCATCTTTTTATTTTGCTGGTCTTGCACGCTGCCATCGTCGCTTGGGCACAGGCGGAGTTTGCGAGATTGTGGCGCTCGTTAGCCAGGTAAGGCACCTCGTGTCTATGAGCCGCTGGAAGCGCAAGTCCCGGTGGGGCAGATCCTCACTGGCACCGCGGAAAGCGCACAAGTCTGGTGCCCCTGGGGAAATTCGGCTGAGAGTGAGATCACGTGAGGGAGTGAGAGCGTGAGTGAGAACGAGAGAGAGTGAGAGAGGGTGAGAGAGAGTGAGAGAGCTCCCTCATAGTGGAGGCCTCTTCCGCCAACAGCGGCGCGTCATGAGCAATTGCAGGGCTGTACCTTTTTTATATATGTAAGATTTTTGTTTAAATACGTGAAAGAATATAATTAAGATTTCTTTTGTAATATCTTTTTATTATAAAATTCTACTTTTTTAACGTGAAAAATATAATCTGGATTAAATAGAATTTTTAACGGGTTAATATTGGATTTTTTTTGGCAATAAGACATTTAATGATGAAAAAATATTTTTAAAAATGCGTTAGAAATTAGGATTTTTTTTTGTAATAAAAAAATATATTTCACGTGACAAAAATATAACATCGAAAAAATATTATTTTAAATGCGTGAAAATGTGGATTTTTTTTTTCGTGATAAAGCAAATGAACGAGGAAAATGTTTTTTTTAATTTTTTTATTTTTTAATGAACGCACAAATCGTATGGGTAGACGATTACCTTTGTTGAGCAGCATGCGGCAGCCCGCCGAGACCGGAAGAGTCCTCGTCGCCTGAGATTTGGATTCAGAATACAAAACGTCAAACCGGCGGCTACAGCACCCCCCGACTCGCTGATCCCTCGCCGCTGCTCAGCGCAGACGAGGAGCGGGGGACGCGGTGATGAAACGTACGGGGGGGGGGGGGGGGGTGGAGGGTGGTGGGGTGCGTGGAGCGAGACGCGAGAGATGGCAAACCGCGTGTGAAAGATATCAACGATGACAACGAGGACACGATGGTTAGAGGTGGCTGATGGGCTGGGATATTGATGCGTTGGGACATCGATGATGACGATGGTGACGATGTGGTGATGGTGACGACGATGATGATGATGGTGACGATGATGATGGTGACGACAATGGTGATGGTGATGACGATGATGATGGTGATGATAGTGATGACAATGATGATGACGATGGTGACGACGATGATGATGGTGATGATGATGGTGACGATGATGATGACGATGATGACGACGACGATGATGATGACGATGACGACGACGATGACGACGACGACGATGACGACGATGATAGGCCAAGCGTCCTGCACTGCACGGACACCGCACAGAGAGAGAGAGGAGTCACTCCGCTGCGCTATGCAGGCCACTTCATGTGCTCTGTCTCTCTGTGAGGTCACCCCTTGTAACCCCAGGGAGAGGGGGGGAGGGGTCATCTCCGTGGCCCCCGGGGTCACCGGGTCACGACTCGATTTATCGATCGCGGATGACCTCACAGGAATCGATCACCGCATGGCACTAATGCAACGGGGGGGAGGGGGGGGGGGTTCATCACCTTCGTGGGGCGACAGAGTCGGCACTCTGGCTCGCTGGTCAGGTTGTTCACTCGCCTTCAAGTGACGCTCTGGACCTGCGGAAGTGAATTTCACAGAGCTACATCTGAGATCCCTTCTCGTTGAGGTGACGCTCTGGTCCACACACAAGAAGTGGGGGCAGCACTTTCTCACCCACCCTGCCCTGCCGCAGAGAGTGACGTTCATCGCATGATAGTCACTAAATATATATTTTTTTCATTTCTCAGAAATTTGGAATTAGGCCAAATTTAGCGCAGAAACAAATGTAATGTTGTTGTTGTTGTATGTGCAGTCATTGGTTCACCGGGCCAAGACGATCAATCCCTCGCTGCACGTAAGACACCAAGAACGGCCCACGGGAAGTGGAAATGATGACGATGGTGACGATAGTGACGATTACGATGATGGTGACGACGATGATGATGATGACGATGATGAGATCCTTTCTTACACACGATGATGATAATAAGCCACTTGGTTGAGCTATCATTTGTGATCGCCAGGTGGCTTCTGAAACGAGAGCTGTGGTAACTCAATGGCGCCTTATCTGGTCAAATAAAACAAACAATTGTTTTAGTTTAGTATCGCAGAAGCGACGGTGGGACCAGCGTGCATTGCGCTGCGGTTTTTGTTGCGGTGCGGTTCAGTTAGGCAGCCCTGGTTAATACCAGGGGTGTATTAACCACGGTCGTAGATGTTTATAATCCCGTGGCGTCTTCTTATTCCACGTCTTCTACTTATGCCACATCTCCTTCATCTTTCCCAGTCGCTCCCACCGTTGTTCTGCCTCTCCATCGCTCAACTCGCGTCGCTCACCTCGCATCTCCCTCCTGCTCGCCTCTTGCCCGCCGTGTCTGCTAACCCCTCAGCAGCACCCATAGATGTTACGCCATGCTTTGTAATATGTAATATATTGATTGTGTTTGCATCAGCCTGCATGCATCGCCATAATCGTTACATATTTGTTTTTTTCAGTGATTTGTTTACCTTTCCTATCTTTGCACTCATATCGTGTTTGTATCGTTTCGTTGTTTCGTAACGCTCTATTCTTGGGTTTTTTACGGTAAAGTCACGTAGGCATAAAATTAAAATTAATAAATGTAAAATAAAAATATAATAAATAAATAAAAATCACGACGTTTCGGAGGCAACACAAGCTTCCGTCTTCAGGTGGAACCATCACAGCACGCTTGCTGTATCAAGTAAATGAGAAAAGCGGTTCCACCTGAAGACGGAAGCTGGTGTTGCCTCCGAAACGTCGTGATTTTTATTTTATTTTTATTTTACTTTAATTAATTTTAATTTAAAAATTTTACCTACGTGACTTTACCGACAAAACCCAAGAATATGAATCCTTGCAGTCACGAAAGCTTCAAATCTAGAATCGTAACGTTCTGACCGCGTGCCCCTTACTGGGACACGTGTGAAAAAAGAGCTTCACATCTCATCGGATTCCTCCTCCAACATGAATAAATATTCGGCTGATTGATATTATTTTTTCCCCCCTACGGATAGTTTGTGAATCGTGAGTTGGCAATCGGCGTCCGAGTTAATCTAGGGGATGGCAGCGTGCAAACACTCAGTGATCCTCAGAATAAGTAAGGAGTTGCTGTTTGCAGAAAGAAAAACACGGACATCATCAGTTTTCCATCCGGGCTGAAAATGCTAGCGGCAGATGGAAAAATATTATTTTAAAAACGCAAACTGTTTATACGTTTGAAATCGCACAGCTAAAGCAATCTGATTTCGTTTGAGGAGGAGGTGGGGGGGGTTGTTTTTGTTGTTGTTATTTTAGTTTTCCCCTCCGCAAGAACAAGGACTTTTTTTTAGTAATCTGTGTGCCGTGTATGTTCACGAGCCTGCCTGTTTGTGATGGGGATTGGGCAGTGGTGAGGTGGGAGGGGTGGTGCAGGTGCAGGTGTACTGGGAGAGAGCAAATGAGATCGTTCCATATCGCGCGAGTACACAAACCCACGGCTTCGCGATGATTTTTTTCCGATCCTGCATACGACGACGAAAACACAGCAGCGGCGCCGAGGGCTTGGCTCGTGTTTGGAACCACTCAGAACGCCTGGGTTCGAATCCGGGTTTCGGCTGGCTGGCTGGGCGACTGGCTGGCTGGCTGGCTGGTCGGCTGACTGGCTGGCTGGCTGGCCAGACGTGGGTGCGTGCGTGCTTGCAACTGCGGTTAAATTGGGTTCCCGAGTGGAGCGGCGTTGTTTGCGTTTGTCGGAGGTGCAATGAGCTGAATCTTGCGTGACGATTTCTAATTTAACACCATGGGGTGGTGGCAGGATGGGGTATAATGTGTGCACCTATTGTTTGATGGAGCCCCGACAATCACCTCGTGAAACCATGGTCACGTCGTTCGATTTGAGAAATCGGTTTAAATCTCTCTCTAACACACAACCCCCTATCCGTCCACCTCTTACTCGCTTCTCTTTGTAAAGTCATCGTCCGTCAAGTATTGATATCCACTGCTAGATGAACACCTCCAAGATACTGCCATCGCCTTTACAGCCTTTGCGCATGTACTTTTTGCAGAACTTCTTTCGCACCGTACGTAGCCAAACCGTGCTCGTCGGAGGTGCGGGGCGAGGAGAGCAAACTGAACACGCACATCGGAAGGGAAGAGAGCGTTCCAGACGGCCGCAGCAGCGGCATCTGCAAGCGCCGCGAGTTGACGCGGTGCGACCTGGCGTCTCTGTGTCGATGGCTTGAGACAAAAAAAAGCCTCAGTTCGGCTCTGGCTTTCCAGACATCATCCGTGGCGCCCGACGTCAATAAACTCGTTGCCGTGTCCTCTCTTACTGCCCTACGGAGGTGATCTCAAGACTTGCGTCAACAGCGGCGACACTTTAATTGCTTTTGTGGTGTCTGTTGACTCGTAAAAGTTGCCTCCTGCCCAGAGGTCGCAAACGGGGTTTGATTCCTTACCCGTACCCGTACCCGGCCGCACCAGGGACGCAAACGGGTACCCGTACCTGTACCCGGCCGGGTACGGGTAGCCAGGTATCGGGTAGGGTACGGGTATCGGGTACCCGGTTGCGACCTCTGCTCCTGCCTCAAATGAGTACCTGCTTGCGGTGTGTAGTAAACATCGACACTGGGGAGACAAAGGTGGCCGAGGCGTGGTGCTGGCCACCCCCACCCCCCTCGTGTGCCATGGTGCCGGCCTAAGTAGGGCGCTGCTCGCGAACAGCACTTGCCCCAACAGTCTGTTAAGGCTATAGGGGTTGTCTTTGTCTTTGTTGCTTCGTACAACACGTGGTTAGGTGTGAAAATGGCCTCCCTTCCTCTCTGCTGTGCGTCTTGTTTTGCCTTCTCTCCTATTGAGCCTGGTTCCCCGAGTTCGATTCCCACTCACGATCAACAACAGTGGCGATTATCTGAGTTGTTCCTGGCTCCCCCCCCCTACCCCCCTCCCCTAGGTCGACTCAGACTTAAAATGAGTACCTGGTGTGGCATGTTAAGATCGCCACTGGGGAGACAAAGGCGATCGGGCATGGCTCTGGTTATACACCCTTGAATGCGTATCATCATTTGGTCGTTAAGAATTGGCATGATTTTAAAAAATGTTGATATATTGTCACGAATGATATTTATCCATAATAAAGGTTGTTTTTGGTTAGATCGCCTAAATATAACTGTGTCATTAAACCCGCCACCGCCCGACACATTTATATTTACGCGATCTAACCCAAAAAAGAAAACCTCTATTGGGGCATTACATTGGTCGTGAAAGCCTACGAGTGTTAAAATCATAATTACGTTTGGCATGTTGCCAAACATGATCCGCTGCCAGAATTCCATCGCCATCCAAGTATTCGCGCGCTTAACCCTGCCCCGTGTGGCGTGGGTGTTGTTCATAACGGTGATTGCGAAAAAATTAGATGGTGCAAAATCGTCACGTTAACAAACATTAAAATACGTTTTTGGCCCTGGGCTTGCATTGCCTTGTCGTGGTGGAGCGGTGCGTCCCATCATCCCAGTCACAACGTCGTGCCCGTGATGTTTTAAGTAATATTCGTATGGAGTCATCACTGGAACGTTTCAAATCTCCGAAGCGGGCAGAGCCCTTGCCATTAGTTAAAACAGCTCAGACGGCGAATGTGGCAGATTTCCTGCCACGGGCAATTTTAAAGCAGCGGGGGGGGGGTGCCCATTTATGTCCTTTCTGGTAAGTGGCTGTGTTCGCTCAAGGAAAGAGTTTTATGGGTTCGTGCCATTTCACACACACACACACATATATATAAATAAAAACTGAACTTTGCTTTTACTTACCAGCTGTATAGCTCACAAATGAATGCCCATCAAAAGAAGTGGACATTCATAGCGGCAGCCCATATCGTATTCTTAGGTTTTTTCGGTAAAGCCACATCGTCTCTAAACCGGACGTCAGGGAGAAAAAAATCCACGCGAACGCGGGGAGAGAGAGAGAGAGAGACGCAAACTCCAAATACACAGCAGGCGTCAGTCGGGATCGAACCCACGACCTCCTGCAGACCAGGCGAGGTAGTTAACATCTCGCCATCCAAAGCCATCAAGCCAGTTCTGTATTCCAACTTCTCACTCTGCTGCTAATTGGCTTTGCTCCATCTGTTTTTTTTCCCCCGGCTCTCGACATGAATACACATCCTAGATATGAAAGGAAATACGACATTCAAAATAATGAACGTAACATTTTAAAATATTTTTTTGGGAAAAGGCACGGGTACACGCTCCCTCCTTTGGCTGCCACACAACCTGAGGCTCGACCGGGGTCACAAGGCCCCCCCCCCCATCCACCCCCCTCCCACCACCCCCCATCCACCCCCCTATTCACCCCCCCTCCCATCCATCCTCCCCATCCACCCCCACTCCCACCACCCCCCATCCACCCCCCTATTCACCCCCCATCCACCCCCTATTCACCCCCCTCCCATCCATCCCCGCCATCCACCCCCCCTCCCACCACCCCCCTCCATTCCCCCCATCCACCCCCCCCCATCCACACCCCCTCCCATCCATCCTCCACATCCACACACCGCACCAGGTACTCATTTGAGGCTGAGTCGACCTCGGGGAAGCCCAGAACCGATTCGGACGATCGTCACCGGTGTTTGCCTTTCACACGCAGACGCATCCTCTGGAGCGCGTCATACCCACACGACACGTCTCCACTCAGGCATGCTCGCACGCAAATGGTCACAATCACAAAGCACGCGGCGAGGTGACACGCACGTACGCACACACGCACGCAGACACGCACACACGCACGCACGCGCACACAGACACACACGCACACAGACACACACACACGCACACACACACGCTCGCACACACGCACGCACGCCACGCATACACGCACACAGACACACACGCACACAGACACACTCACACGCACACACACACGGACACACACGCACACACACTCACGAACAAAGGCAAAGATTCCCCCGTATAGCCTTCACAGACTGCTGGAGCAAGTGCTGTTAGCGAGTGCCAGCTGCACCCGATGAAGGCCGACACAGCACACGATACGGGGGGTGGGTGGCCAGCACCACGCCCGGCCGCCTTTGTCTCCCCACCGGCGATATTTACACACCGCACCAGGTACTCATTTGAGGCTGAGTCGACCTAGGGGAGGCCAATGACCGGTTCAGATAATCGCCACCGGTGTTGGCCGTGAATGGGGATCTAACTCGGGATCGAACTCGGGATCGAACCCACGACCTCCTGTATACCGGGCGAGGTAGTTAACATCTCTGCGTAGGTAAAGAAAATAATATATTTTAATTTTCCTCACCTAAGTGACTTTACCGAATGAACCACGAGTATGGATCCTTGCAGTCACGAAAACTTCAAGTCTAGAAAGTTAACATCTCCTAGCAACCGCGGCGCTCCACCGCCCGCAAACTCTGCTCCATCTCCTGCACGGCGGTCCTCCTCTCTGGGAGACGCCGTCCCATCCCTTGGGCTACCCCCAACCCCCCCCCTTCCCCCGTTCTTATCTATGACCGCGGCCCCAGTGCCCCACTCCCTCCCCTCCTCGCCCCAGCAGCCGCCCTCCTCGAATCCCTCACGACACTCCTCGCAGCGTGACGCGTGCCTGCCGTCCCATTGTGATTAACGTCTTCGCCGAGCATGTCCCCCCCCCTCGTCTCGCCCCCCCTCCCCCCTGTCCCCCTCCCCCTCGTCTCTCCCCCCTCCCCCCCGTCTCTCATCCCGTCTCTCCCCCCCTCCCCCCCCGTCTCTCATCCCCCTCCCCACGTCTCTCCCCCCCTCCCCCCGTCTCACCCCCCCCCTCCCCCCCCTCTCCCCCCCCTCCCCCCGTCTCTCCCCCCCCGTCCCCCCCCTCCCCCCCGTCTCCCCCGTTTCTCCCGTCTCTCCCCCCCCTCATGTTTCTTTGCGAACTTTCTCAGTGTTCACTTTCTGTTCCGCTTTTTTGTTGTGTCCCCCACCCCCCCACCCCCCCCCACCCCCCCCCCCACCCCCCCCCACCCCCCCCCCCCACTTACGAACGACCGCCCGTGGCCAGGCGACCGCTGGCTCCCTCGCCTGCGATGTTCACGTCGTGCGCTTCGGATGTCATCACAGCCCCTTGAATATCTAGCGATGCGTATTCATTCCGAGAGCTGGGGAGAAGACTCAACAAGCAAACCGATGGGGCAAAGCCAATTAGCGGCAGATGGAGAAGTGTGAATACAGAGCACGCTTGATGGCTTGGGCTGCGTTAGGAGATGTTAACTACCTCGCCTGGTGTACAGGAGGTCGTGGGTTCGATCCCGACCCTGACGCCTGCTGCTGTATATTCGGAGTTTGCGTGTCTCTCTTATCATCATCACGGTGGCTAGGAGATGTTAACTACCTCGCCTGGTATACAGGAGGTCGTGGGTTCGATCCCGACCCTGACGCCTGCTGCTGTATATTTGGAGTTTGCGTGTCTCTCTCATCATCATCATCACGGTGGCTAGGAGATGTTAACTACCTCGCCTGGTCTACAGGAGGTCGTGGGTTCCATCCCGACCCTGACGCCTGCTGCTGTATATTCGGAGTTTGCGTGTCTCTCTCATCATCACTGTGGCTAGGAGATGTTAACTACCTCGCCTGGTCTACAGGAGGTCGTGGGTTCCATCCCGACCCTGACGCCTGCTGCTGTATATTCGGAGTTTGCGTGTCTCTCTCATCATCATCACGGTGGCTAGGAGATGTTAACTACCTCGCCTGGTACGCAGGAGGTCCATGGGTTCGATCCCGACTCTGACGCCTGCTGCTGTATATTTGGAGTTTGCGTCTCTCTCTCTCTCCCCGTGGTCGCGTGGATTTTTTTTTCTCCGGGTCCCTCGGTTTTTCCCTCCACATTTAGAAACATCCGTGTAGATTACTGAGATTCGTTGGCTGCTATAAATTTCCTACGTGGAAAGCAACTTCGCTGACCTATCATTTGTGGCAAGGTCGCTTCTGAAAAAGAAGCTATCAGCTCAGTGGGCCTTGCCTGGTAAGATAAAAATAATAATTTAGTTGTATTTGTGCATATCTTTAAGTTATTTATTTACCTTTCTGCACTTTGCACTCCTACCGTGTGTTAGTAACTGTTGTTGTTGTTGTAATGCTCTGACCCGGTGCCCCTACTGGACATCTGCCCATCAAAGAGCTTCATAGCTAATCGGATTCTTCCAGCATAAGTCAAATCTCAGTCC
>NW_027614884.1:0-19617 GCF_965212315.1 Lampetra planeri | reverse complement strand
GTGTGTGAGAGAGGTACTGGTTGTGAGAGAGAGGTACTGGTTGTGAGAGAGAGAGGTACTGGTTGTGCGAGAGAGAGGTACTGGTTTTGAGAGAGAGGTACTGGTTGTGTGAGAGAGGTACTGGTTGTGTGAGAGAGGTACTGGTTGTGTGAGAGAGGCACTGGTTGTGTGAGAGAGGTACTGGTTGTGAGAGAGAGGTACTGGTTGCGTGAGAGAGGTTCTGGTTGTGTGAGAGAGGTACTGGTTGTGTGTGAGAGGTACTGGTTGTGTTAGAGAGAGGTACTGGTTGTGAGATAGGTACTGGTTGTGTGAGAGAGGTACTGGTTGTGTGAGAGAGGTACTGGTTGTGAGAGAGAGGCACTGGTTGTGTGAGAGAGGTACTGGTTGTGTGAGAGAGGTACTGGTTGTGAGAGGTACTGGTTGTGTGAGAGAGGTACTGGTTGTGTGAGAAAGGTACTGGTTGTGTGAGAAAGGTACTGGTTGCGTGAGAGAGGTACTGGTTGTGTGAGAAAGGTACTGGTTGTGTGATAGAGGTACTGGTTGTGAGAGAGAGGTACTGGTTGTGTGAGAGAGGCACTGGTTGTGTGAGAGAGGCACTGGTTGTGTGAGAGAGGTACTGGTTGTGTGAGAAAGGTACTGGTTGTGTGAGAGAGGTACTGGTTGTGTGAGAGAGAGGTAATGGTTGTGAGAGAGGTACTGGTTGTGATAGAGAGGTACTGGTTGTGAGAGAGAAGTACTGGATGTGTGAGAGAGGTACTGGTTGTGTGAGAAAGAGGTAATGGTTGTGTGAGAAAGAGGTACTGGTTGTGAGAGAGGTACTGGTTGTGAGAGAGGGGTACTGGTTGTGAGAGAGAAGTACTGGTTGTGTGAGAGAGGGGTACTGGTTGTGTGAGAGAGGTACTGGTTGTGAGAGAGAAGTACTGGTTGTGTGAGAGAGGTACTGGTTGTGTGAGAGAGAGGTACTGGTTGTGTGAGAGAGAGGTACTGGTTGTGTGAGAGAGAGGTACTGGTTGTGTGAGAGAGGTACTGGTTGTGAGAGAGAGGTACTGGTTGTGTGGGAGAGAGGTACTGGTTGTGTGAGAGAGGTACTGGTTGTGAGAGAGAGGTACTGGTTGTGTGAGAGAGAGGTAATGGTTGTGTGAGAGAGGTACTGGTTGTGTGAGAGAGAGGTACTGGTTGTGAGAGAGAGGTACTGGTTGTGTGAGAGAGTAGTACTGGTTGTGTGAGAGAGGTACTGGTTGTGTGAGAGAGAGGTACTGGTTGTGAGAGAGAGGTACTGGTTGTGTGAGAGAGAGGTACTGGTTGTGTGAGAGAGGGGTACTGGTTGTGTGTGAGAGAGAGGTACTGGTTGTGTGAGAGAGGTACTGGTTGTGTGAGAGAGAGGTACTGGTTGTGAGAGAGAGGTACTGGTTGTGCGAGAGAGAGGTACTGGTTGTGTGTGAGAGAGGTACTGGTTGTGAGAGAGAGGTACTGGTTGTGAGAGAGAGAGGTACTGGTTGTGCGAGAGAGAGGTACTGGTTGTGTGAGAGAGGTACTGGTTGTGTGAGAGAGGTACTGGTTGTGTGAGAGAGGTACTGGTTGTGAGAGAGAGGTACTGGTTGCGTGAGAGAGGTACTGGTTGTGTGAGAGAGGTACTGGTTGTGTGTGAGAGGTACTGGTTGTGTTAGAGAGAGGTACTGGTTGTGAGAGAGAGGTACTGGTTGTGTGAGAGAGGTACTGGTTGTGTGAGAGAGGTACTGGTTGTGAGAGAGAGGCACTGGTTGTGTGAGAGAGGTACTGGTTGTGTGAGAGGGGTACTGGTTGTGTGAGAGAGAGGTACTGGTTGTGAGAGAGAGGTACTGGTTGTGTGAGAGAGTAGTACTGGTTGTGTGAGAGAGGTACTGGTTGTGTGAGAGAGAGGTACTGGTTGTGAGAGAGAGGTACTGGTTGTGTGAGAGAGAGGTACTGGTTGTGTGAGAGAGGGGTACTGGTTGTGTGAGAGAGGTACTGGTTGTGTGAGAGAGGGGTACTGGTTGTGTGAGAGAGGTACTGGTTGTGTGAGAGAGAGGTACTGGTTGTGTGAGAGAGGTACTGGTTGTGTGAGAGAGAGGTACTGGTTCTGTGAGAGAGGTACTGGTTGTGTGAGAGAGAGGTACTGGTTGTGAGAGAGAGGTACTGGTTGTGCGAGAGAGAGGTACTGGTTGTGTGTGAGAGAGGTACTGGTTGTGAGAGAGAGGTACTGGTTGTGAGAAAGAGAGGTACTGGTTGTGCGAGAGAGAGGTACTGGTTGTGTGAGAGAGGTACTGGTTGTGTGAGAGAGGTACTGGTTGTGTGAGAGAGGTACTGGTTGTGAGAGAGAGGTACTGGTTGCGTGAGAGAGGTACTGGTTGTGTGAGAGAGGTACTGGTTGTGTGTGAGAGGTACTGGTTGTGTTAGAGAGAGGTACTGGTTGTGAGAGAGAGGTACTGGTTGTGTGAGAGAGGTACTGGTTGTGAGAGAGAGGTACTGGTTGTGAGAGAGAGAGGTACTGGTTGTGCGAGAGAGAGGTACTGGTTTTGAGAGAGAGGTACTGGTTGTGTGAGAGAGGTACTGGTTGTGTGAGAGAGGTACTGGTTGTGTGAGAGAGGCACTGGTTGTGTGAGAGAGGTACTGGTTGTGAGAGAGAGGTACTGGTTGCGTGAGAGAGGTTCTGGTTGTGTGAGAGAGGTACTGGTTGTGTGTGAGAGGTACTGGTTGTGTTAGAGAGAGGTACTGGTTGTGAGATAGGTACTGGTTGTGTGAGAGAGGTACTGGTTGTGTGAGAGAGGTACTGGTTGTGAGAGAGAGGCACTGGTTGTGTGAGAGAGGTACTGGTTGTGTGAGAGAGGTACTGGTTGTGAGAGGTACTGGTTGTATGAGAGAGGTACTGGTTGTGTGAGAAAGGTACTGGTTGTGTGAGAAAGGTACTGGTTGCGTGAGAGAGGTACTGGTTGTGTGAGAAAGGTACTGGTTGTGTGATAGAGGTACTGGTTGTGAGAGAGAGGTACTGGTTGTGTGAGAGAGGCACTGGTTGTGTGAGAGAGGCACTGGTTGTGTGAGAGAGGTACTGGTTGTGTGAGAAAGGTACTGGTTGTGTGAGAGAGGTACTGGTTGTGTGAGAGAGAGGTAATGGTTGTGAGAGAGGTACTGGTTGTGATAGAGAGGTACTGGTTGTGAGAGAGAAGTACTGGATGTGTGAGAGAGGTACTGGTTGTGTGAGAAAGAGGTAATGGTTGTGTGAGAAAGAGGTACTGGTTGTGAGAGAGGTACTGGTTGTGAGAGAGGGGTACTGGTTGTGAGAGAGAAGTACTGGTTGTGTGAGAGAGGGGTACTGGTTGTGTGAGAGAGGTACTGGTTGTGCGAGAGAGAGGTACTGGTTGTGTGTGAGAGAGGTACTGGTTGTGAGAGAGAGGTACTGGTTGTGAGAGAGAGAGGTACTGGTTGTGCGAGAGAGAGGTACTGGTTTTGAGAGAGAGGTACTGGTTGTGTGAGAGAGGTACTGGTTGTGTGAGAGAGGTACTGGTTGTGTGAGAGAGGCACTGGTTGTGTGAGAGAGGTACTGGTTGTGAGAGAGAGGTACTGGTTGCGTGAGAGAGGTTCTGGTTGTGTGAGAGAGGTACTGGTTGTGTGTGAGAGGTACTGGTTGTGTTAGAGAGAGGTACTGGTTGTGAGATAGGTACTGGTTGTGTGAGAGAGGTACTGGTTGTGTGAGAGAGGTACTGGTTGTGAGAGAGAGGCACTGGTTGTGTGAGAAAGGTACTGGTTGTGTGAGAGAGGTACTGGTTGTGAGAGGTACTGGTTGTGTGAGAGAGGTACTGGTTGTGTGAGAAAGGTACTGGTTGTGTGAGAAAGGTACTGGTTGCGTGAGAGAGGTACTGGTTGTGTGAGAAAGGTACTGGTTGTGTGATAGAGGTACTGGTTGTGAGAGAGAGGTACTGGTTGTGTGAGAGAGGCACTGGTTGTGTGAGAGAGGCACTGGTTGTGTGAGAGAGGTACTGGTTGTGTGAGAAAGGTACTGGTTGTGTGAGAGAGGTACTGGTTGTGTGAGAGAGAGGTAATGGTTGTGAGAGAGGTACTGGTTGTGATAGAGAGGTACTGGTTGTGAGAGAGAAGTACTGGATGTGTGAGAGAGGTACTGGTTGTGTGAGAAAGAGGTAATGGTTGTGTGAGAAAGAGGTACTGGTTGTGAGAGAGGTACTGGTTGTGAGAGAGGGGTACTGGTTGTGAGAGAGAAGTACTGGTTGTGTGAGAGAGGGGTACTGGTTGTGTGAGAGAGGTACTGGTTGTGAGAGAGAAGTACTGGTTGTGTGAGAGAGGTACTGGTTGTGTGAGAGAGAGGTACTGGTTGTGTGAGAGAGAGGTACTGGTTGTGTGAGAGAGAGGTACTGGTTGTGTGAGAGAGGTACTGGTTGTGAGAGAGAGGTACTGGTTGTGTGGGAGAGAGGTACTGGTTGTGTGAGAGAGGTACTGGTTGTGAGAGAGAGGTACTGGTTGTGTGAGAGAGAGGTAATGGTTGTGTGAGAGAGGTACTGGTTGTGTGAGAGAGAGGTACTGGTTGTGAGAGAGAGGTACTGGTTGTGTGAGAGAGTAGTACTGGTTGTGTGAGAGAGGTACTGGTTGTGTGAGAGAGAGGTACTGGTTGTGAGAGAGAGGTACTGGTTGTGTGAGAGAGAGGTACTGGTTGTGTGAGAGAGGGGTACTGGTTGTGTGAGAGAGGTACTGGTTGTGTGAGAGAGGGGTACTGGTTGTGTGAGAGAGGTACTGGTTGTGTGAGAGAGAGGTACTGGTTGTGTGAGAGAGGTACTGGTTGTGTGAGAGAGAGGTACTGGTTGTGAGAGAGAGGTACTGGTTGTGCGAGAGAGAGGTACTGGTTGTGTGTGAGAGAGGTACTGGTTGTGAGAGAGAGGTACTGGTTGTGAGAGAGAGAGGTACTGGTTGTGCGAGAGAGAGGTACTGGTTGTGTGAGAGAGGTACTGGTTGTGTGAGAGAGGTACTGGTTGTGTGAGAGAGGTACTGGTTGTGAGAGAGAGGTACTGGTTGCGTGAGAGAGGTACTGGTTGTGTGAGAGAGGTACTGGTTGTGTGTGAGAGGTACTGGTTGTGTTAGAGAGAGGTACTGGTTGTGAGAGAGAGGTACTGGTTGTGTGAGAGAGGTACTGGTTGTGTGAGAGAGGTACTGGTTGTGAGAGAGAGGCACTGGTTGTGTGAGAGAGGTACTGGTTGTGTGAGAGGGGTACTGGTTGTGTGAGAGAGAGGTACTGGTTGTGAGAGAGAGGTACTGGTTGTGTGAGAGAGTAGTACTGGTTGTGTGAGAGAGGTACTGGTTGTGTGAGAGAGAGGTACTGGTTGTGAGAGAGAGGTACTGGTTGTGTGAGAGAGAGGTACTGGTTGTGTGAGAGAGGGGTACTGGTTGTGTGAGAGAGGTACTGGTTGTGTGAGAGAGGGGTACTGGTTGTGTGAGAGAGGTACTGGTTGTGTGAGAGAGAGGTACTGGTTGTGTGAGAGAGGTACTGGTTGTGTGAGAGAGAGGTACTGGTTCTGTGAGAGAGGTACTGGTTGTGTGAGAGAGAGGTACTGGTTGTGAGAGAGAGGTACTGGTTGTGCGAGAGAGAGGTACTGGTTGTGTGTGAGAGAGGTACTGGTTGTGAGAGAGAGGTACTGGTTGTGAGAAAGAGAGGTACTGGTTGTGCGAGAGAGAGGTACTGGTTGTGTGAGAGAGGTACTGGTTGTGTGAGAGAGGTACTGGTTGTGTGAGAGAGGTACTGGTTGTGAGAGAGAGGTACTGGTTGCGTGAGAGAGGTACTGGTTGTGTGAGAGAGGTACTGGTTGTGTGTGAGAGGTACTGGTTGTGTTAGAGAGAGGTACTGGTTGTGAGAGAGAGGTACTGGTTGTGTGAGAGAGGTACTGGTTGTGAGAGAGAGGTACTGGTTGTGAGAGAGAGAGGTACTGGTTGTGCGAGAGAGAGGTACTGGTTTTGAGAGAGAGGTACTGGTTGTGTGAGAGAGGTACTGGTTGTGTGAGAGAGGTACTGGTTGTGTGAGAGAGGCACTGGTTGTGTGAGAGAGGTACTGGTTGTGAGAGAGAGGTACTGGTTGCGTGAGAGAGGTTCTGGTTGTGTGAGAGAGGTACTGGTTGTGTGTGAGAGGTACTGGTTGTGTTAGAGAGAGGTACTGGTTGTGAGATAGGTACTGGTTGTGTGAGAGAGGTACTGGTTGTGTGAGAGAGGTACTGGTTGTGAGAGAGAGGCACTGGTTGTGTGAGAGAGGTACTGGTTGTGTGAGAGAGGTACTGGTTGTGAGAGGTACTGGTTGTATGAGAGAGGTACTGGTTGTGTGAGAAAGGTACTGGTTGTGTGAGAAAGGTACTGGTTGCGTGAGAGAGGTACTGGTTGTGTGAGAAAGGTACTGGTTGTGTGATAGAGGTACTGGTTGTGAGAGAGAGGTACTGGTTGTGTGAGAGAGGCACTGGTTGTGTGAGAGAGGCACTGGTTGTGTGAGAGAGGTACTGGTTGTGTGAGAAAGGTACTGGTTGTGTGAGAGAGGTACTGGTTGTGTGAGAGAGAGGTAATGGTTGTGAGAGAGGTACTGGTTGTGATAGAGAGGTACTGGTTGTGAGAGAGAAGTACTGGATGTGTGAGAGAGGTACTGGTTGTGTGAGAAAGAGGTAATGGTTGTGTGAGAAAGAGGTACTGGTTGTGAGAGAGGTACTGGTTGTGAGAGAGGGGTACTGGTTGTGAGAGAGAAGTACTGGTTGTGTGAGAGAGGGGTACTGGTTGTGTGAGAGAGGTACTGGTTGTGAGAGAGAAGTACTGGTTGTGTGAGAGAGGTACTGGTTGTGTGAGAGAGAGGTACTGGTTGTGTGAGAGAGAGGTACTGGTTGTGTGAGAGAGAGGTACTGGTTGTGTGAGAGAGGTACTGGTTGTGAGAGAGAGGTACTGGTTGTGTGGGAGAGAGGTACTGGTTGTGTGAGAGAGGTACTGGTTGTGAGAGAGAGGTACTGGTTGTGTGAGAGAGAGGTAATGGTTGTGTGAGAGAGGTACTGGTTGTGTGAGAGAGAGGTACTGGTTGTGAGAGAGAGGTACTGGTTGTGTGAGAGAGTAGTACTGGTTGTGTGAGAGAGGTACTGGTTGTGTGAGAGAGAGGTACTGGTTGTGAGAGAGAGGTACTGGTTGTGTGAGAGAGAGGTACTGGTTGTGTGAGAGAGGGGTACTGGTTGTGTGAGAGAGGTACTGGTTGTGTGAGAGAGGGGTACTGGTTGTGTGAGAGAGGTACTGGTTGTGTGAGAGAGAGGTACTGGTTGTGTGAGAGAGGTACTGGTTGTGTGAGAGAGAGGTACTGGTTGTGAGAGAGAGGTACTGGTTGTGCGAGAGAGAGGTACTGGTTGTGTGTGAGAGAGGTACTGGTTGTGAGAGAGAGGTACTGGTTGTGAGAGAGAGAGGTACTGGTTGTGCGAGAGAGAGGTACTGGTTGTGTGAGAGAGGTACTGGTTGTGTGAGAGAGGTACTGGTTGTGTGAGAGAGGTACTGGTTGTGTGAGAGAGGTACTGGTTGTGAGAGAGAGGTACTGGTTGCGTGAGAGAGGTACTGGTTGTGTGAGAGAGGTACTGGTTGTGTGTGAGAGGTACTGGTTGTGTTAGAGAGAGGTACTGGTTGTGAGAGAGAGGTACTGGTTGTGTGAGAGAGGTACTGGTTGTGTGAGAGAGGTACTGGTTGTGAGAGAGAGGCACTGGTTGTGTGAGAGAGGTACTGGTTGTGTGAGAGGGGTACTGGTTGTGTGAGAGAGAGGTACTGGTTGTGAGAGAGAGGTACTGGTTGTGTGAGAGAGTAGTACTGGTTGTGTGAGAGAGGTACTGGTTGTGTGAGAGAGAGGTACTGGTTGTGAGAGAGAGGTACTGGTTGTGTGAGAGAGAGGTACTGGTTGTGTGAGAGAGGGGTACTGGTTGTGTGAGAGAGGTACTGGTTGTGTGAGAGAGGGGTACTGGTTGTGTGAGAGAGGTACTGGTTGTGTGAGAGAGAGGTACTGGTTGTGTGAGAGAGGTACTGGTTGTGTGAGAGAGGTACTGGTTGTGTGAGAGAGAGGTACTGGTTGTGAGAGAGAGGTACTGGTTGTGCGAGAGAGAGGTACTGGTTGTGTGTGAGAGAGGTACTGGTTGTGAGAGAGAGGTACTGGTTGTGAGAGAGAGAGGTACTGGTTGTGAGAGAGAGAGGTACTGGTTTTGAGAGAGAGGTACTGGTTGTGTGAGAGAGGTACTGGTTGTGTGAGAGAGGTACTGGTTGTGTGAGAGAGGTACTGGTTGTGAGAGAGAGGTACTGGTTGCGTGAGAGAGGTACTGGTTGTGTGAGAGAGGTACTGGTTGTGTGAGAGGGGTACTGGTTGTGAGAGGTACTGGTTGTGTGAGAGAGGTACTGGTTGTGTGAGAAAGGTACTGGTTGTGTGAGAGAGGTACTGGTTGTGTGAGAAAGGTACTGGTTGTGTGAGAGAGGTACTGGTTGTGAGAGAGAGGTACTGGTTGTGTGAGAAAGGTACTGGTTGTGTGAGAGAGGTACTGGTTGTGTGAGAAAGGTACTGGTTGTGTGAGAGAGGTACTGGTTGTGAGAGAGAGGTACTGGTTGTGTGAGAGAGGCACTGG
Source organism: Lampetra planeri (assembly GCF_965212315.1). Lineage (NCBI taxonomy): Eukaryota > Metazoa > Chordata > Hyperoartia > Petromyzontiformes > Petromyzontidae > Lampetra > Lampetra planeri. Next base: position 10,993 of record NW_027614884.1, on the reverse strand, counting down.
TTGTGTGAGAGAGGTACTGGTTGTGTGAGAAAGGTACTGGTTGTGTGAGAGAGGTACTGGTTGTGTGAGAGAGAGGTAATGGTTGTGAGAGAGGTACTGGTTGTGAGAGAGAGGTACTGGTTGTGAGAGAGAAGTACTGGATGTGTGAGAGAGGTACTGGTTGTGTGAGAAAGAGGTAATGGTTGTGAGAGAGATACTGGTTGTGAGAGAGAGGTACTGGTTGTGAGAGAGAAGTACTGGATGTGTGAGAGAGAGGTACTGGTGTGAGAGAGGTACTGGTTGTGTGAGAGAGGTACTGGTTGTGTGAGAGAGGTACTGGTTGTGAGAGAGAGGTACTGGTTGTGTGAGAGAGAGGTACTGGTTGTGAGAGAGGTACTGGTTGTGTGAGAGAGGTACTGGTTGTGTGAGAGAGGTACTGGTTGTGTGAGAGAGGTACTGGTTGTGTGAGAGAGGTACTGGTTGTGAGAGAGAGGTACTGGTTGTGAGAGAGGTACTGGTTGTGTGAGAGGTACTGGTTGTGAGAGAGAGGTACTGGTTGCGTAAGAGAGATACTGGTTGTGAGAGAGAGGTACTGGTTGTGAGAGAGAGATGTACTGGTTGTGTGAGAGAGGTACTGGTTGTGAGAGAGAGGTACTGGTTGTGTGAGAGGGGTACTGGTTATGAGAGAGAGGTACTGATTGTGTGAGAGAGGTACTGGTTGTGTGAGAGAGAGGTACTGGTTGTGTGAGAGAGGTACTGGTTGTGAGAGAGAGGTACTGGTTGTGAGAGAGAGGTACTGGTTGTGTGAGAGAGGTACTGGTTGAGTGTGAGAGAGAGGTACTGGTTGTGTGAGAGAGGTACCGGTTGTGTGAGAGAGAGGTACTGGTTGTGTGAGAGAGGTACTGGTTGTGTGAGAGAGGTACTGGTTGTGTGAGAGAGGTACTGGTTGAGTTTGAGAGAGAGGTACTGGTTGTGAGAGAGAGGTACTGGTTGTGTGAGTGAGGTACTGGTTGTGAGAGAGAGGTACTGGTTGTGTGAGAGAGGTACTGGTTGAGTTTGAGAGAGAGGTACTGGTTGTGAGAGAGAGGTACTGGTTGTGTGAGTGAGATACTGGTTGTGTGAGAGGTACTGGTTGTGTGAGAGGTACTGGTTGTGTGAGAGGTACTGGTTGTGTGAGAGAGGTACTGGTTGTGTGAGAGAGAGGTACTGGTTGTGTGTGAGAGAGGTATTGGTTGTGTGTGAGAGAGGTACTGCCGTACTGGTTGTGTGAGAGAGAGGTACTGGTTGTGAGAGAGAGGTACTGGTTGTGAGAGAGAAGTACTGGTTGTGTGAGAGAGGTACTGGTTGTGAGAGAGGTACTGGTTGCGTGAGAGAGAGGTACTGGTTGTGTGAGAGAGAGGTACTGGTTGTGTGAGAGAGGTACTGGTTGTGAGAGAGAGGTACTGGTTGTGTGGGAGAGAGGTACTGGTTGTGTGAGAGAGGTACTGGTTGTGAGAGAGAGGTACTGGTTGTGTGAGAGAGAGGTAATGGTTGTGTGAGAGAGGTACTGGTTGTGTGAGAGAGAGGTACTGGTTGTGAGAGAGAGGTACTGGTTGTGTGAGAGAGGGGTGCTGGTTGTGTGAGAGAGGTACTGGTTGTGTGAGAGAGAGGTACTGGTTGTGAGAGAGAGGTACTGGTTGTGTGAGAGAGAGGTACTGGTTGTGTGAGAGAGGGGTACTGGTTGTGTGAGAGAGGTACTGGTTGTGTGAGAGAGGGGTACTGGTTGTGTGAGAGAGGTACTGGTTGTGTGAGAGAGAGGTACTGGTTGTGTGAGAGAGGTACTGGTTGTGTGAGAGAGAGGTACTGGTTGTGAGATAGAGGTACTGGTTGTGCGAGAGAGATGTACTGGTTGTGTGTGAGAGAGGTACTGGTTGTGAGAGAGAGGTACTGGTTGTGAGAGAGAGAGGTACTGGTTGTGCGAGAGAGAGGTACTGGTTTTGAGAGAGAGGTACTGGTTGTGTGAGAGAGGTACTGGTTGTGTGAGAGAGGTACTGGTTGTGTGAGAGAGGCACTGGTTGTGTGAGAGAGGTACTGGTTGTGAGAGAGAGGTACTGGTTGCGTGAGAGAGGTACTGGTTGTGTGAGAGAGGTACTGGTTGTGTGTGAGAGGTACTGGTTGTGTTAGAGAGAGGTACTGGTTGTGAGATAGGTACTGGTTGTGTGAGAGAGGTACTGGTTGTGTGAGAGAGGTACTGGTTGTGAGAGAGAGGCACTGGTTGTGTGAGAAAGGTACTGGTTGTGTGAGAGAGGTACTGGTTGTGAGAGGTACTGGTTGTGTGAGAGAGGTACTGGTTGTGTGAGAAAGGTACTGGTTGTGTGAGAAAGGTACTGGTTGCGTGAGAGAGGTACTGGTTGTGTGAGAAAGGTACTGGTTGTGTGATAGAGGTACTGGTTGTGAGAGAGAGGTACTGGTTGTGTGAGAGAGGCACTGGTTGTGTGAGAGAGGCACTGGTTGTGTGAGAGAGGTACTGGTTGTGTGAGAAAGGTACTGGTTGTGTGAGAGAGGTACTGGTTGTGTGAGAGAGAGGTAATGGTTGTGAGAGAGGTACTGGTTGTGATAGAGAGGTACTGGTTGTGAGAAGTACTGGATGTGTGAGAGAGGTACTGGTTGTGTGAGAGAGAGGTACTGGTTGTGTGAGAGAGAGGTACTGGTTGTGTGAGAGAGAGGTACTGGTTGTGTGAGAGAGGTACTGGTTGTGAGAGAGAGGTACTGGTTGTGTGGGAGAGAGGTACTGGTTGTGTGAGAGAGGTACTGGTTGTGAGAGAGAGGTACTGGTTGTGTGAGAGAGAGGTAATGGTTGTGTGAGAGAGAGGTAATGGTTGTGTGAGAGAGGTACTGGTTGTGTGAGAGAGAGGTACTGGTTGTGAGAGAGAGGTACTGGTTGTGAGAGAGAGGTACTGGTTGTGTGAGAGAGTAGTACTGGTTGTGTGAGAGAGGTACTGGTTGTGTGAGAGAGAGGTACTGGTTGTGAGAGAGAGGTACTGGTTGTGTGAGAGAGGGGTACTGGTTGTGTGAGAGAGGTACTGGTTGTGTGAGAGAGGGGTACTGGTTGTGTGAGAGAGGTACTGGTTGTGTGAGAGAGAGGTACTGGTTGTGTGAGAGAGGTACTGGTTGTGTGAGAGAGAGGTACTGGTTGTGAGAGAGAGGTACTGGTTGTGCGAGAGAGAGGTACTGGTTGTGTGTGAGAGAGGTACTGGTTGTGAGAGAGAGGTACTGGTTGTGAGAGAGAGAGGTACTGGTTGTGCGAGAGAGAGGTACTGGTTTTGAGAGAGAGGTACTGGTTGTGTGAGAGAGGTACTGGTTGTGTGAGAGAGGTACTGGTTGTGTGAGAGAGGTACTGGTTGTGAGAGAGAGGTACTGGTTGCGTGAGAGAGGTACTGGTTGTGTGAGAGAGGTACTGGTTGTGTGTGAGAGGTACTGGTTGTGTTAGAGAGAGGTACTGGTTGTGAGAGAGAGGTACTGGTTGTGTGAGAGAGGTACTGGTTGTGTGAGAGAGGTACTGGTTGTGAGAGAGAGGCACTGGTTGTGTGAGAGAGTTACTGGTTGTGTGAGAGGGGTACTGGTTGTGAGAGGTACTGGTTGTGTGAGAGAGGTACTGGTTGTGTGAGAAAGGTACTGGTTGTGTGAGAGAGGTACTGGTTGTGTGAGAAAGGTACTGGTTGTGTGAGAGAGGTACTGGTTGTGTGATAGAGGTACTGGTTGTGAGAGAGAGGTACTGGTTGTGTGGGAGAGAGGTACTGGTTGTGTGAGAGAGGTACTGGTTGTGAGAGAGGTACTGGTTGTGTGAGAGAGAGGTAATGGTTGTGTGAGAGAGGTACTGGTCGTGTGAGAGAGAGGTACTGGTTGTGAGAGAGAGGTACTGGTTGTGTGAGAGAGTAGTACTGGTTGTGTGAGAGAGGTACTGGTTGTGTGAGAGAGAGGTACTGGTTGTGAGAGAGAGGTACTGGTTGTGTGAGAGAGAGGTACTGGTTGTGTGAGAGAGGGGTACTGGTTGTGTGAGAGAGGGGTACTGGTTGTGTGAGAGAGGTACTGGTTGTGTGAGAGAGAGGTACTGGTTGTGTGAGAGAGGTACTGGTTGTGTGAGAGAGAGGTACTGGTTGTGAGAGAGAGGTACTGGTTGTGCGAGAGAGAGGTACTGGTTGTGTGTGAGAGAGGTACTGGTTGTGTGTGAGAGAGGTACTGGTTGTGAGAGAGAGGTACTGGTTGTGAGAGAGAGAGGTACTGGTTGTGCGAGAGAGAGGTACTGGTTTTGAGAGAGAGGTACTGGTTGTGTGAGAGAGGTACTGGTTGTGTGAGAGAGGTACTGGTTGTGTGAGAGAGGTACTGGTTGTGAGAGAGAGGTACTGGTTGTGTGAGAGAGGTACTGGTTGTGTGTGAGAGGTACTGGTTGTGTTAGAGAGAGGTACTGGTTGAGAGAGAGGTACTGGTTGTGTGAGAGAGGTACTGGTTGTGTGAGAGAGGTACTGGTTGTGAGAGAGAGGCACTGGTTGTGTGAGAGAGGTACTGGTTGTGTGAGAGGGGTACTGGTTGTGAGAGGTACTGGTTGTGTGAGAGAGGTACTGGTTGTGTGAGAAAGGTACTGGTTGTGTGAGAGAGGTACTGGTTGTGTGAGAAAGGTACTGGTTGTGTGAGAGAGGTACTGGTTGTGAGAGAGAGGTACTGGTTGTGTGAGAAAGGTACTGGTTGTGTGAGAGAGGTACTGGTTGTGTGAGAAAGGTACTGGTTGTGTGAGAGAGGTACTGGTTGTGAGAGAGAGGTACTGGTTGTGTGAGAAAGGTACTGGTTGTGTGAGAGAGGTACTGGTTGTGTGAGAAAGGTACTGGTTGTGTGAGAGAGGCACTGGTTGTGTGAGAGAGGCACTGGTTGTGTGAGAGAGGTACTGGTTGTCTGAGAAAGGTACTGGTTGTGTGAGAGAGGTACTGGTTGTGTGAGAGAGAGGTAATGGTTGTGAGAGAGGTACTGGTTGTGAGAGAGAGGTACTGGTTGTGAGAGAGAAGTACTGGATGTGTGAGAGAGGTACTGGTTGTGTGAGAAAGAGGTAATGGTTGTGAGAGAGAAGTACTGGATGTGTGAGAGAGGTACTGGTTGTGTGAGAAAGAGGTAATGGTTGTGAGAGAGATACTGGTTGTGAGAGAGAGGTACTGGTTGTGAGAGAGAAGTACTGGATGTGTGAGAGAGAGGTACTGGTGTGAGAGAGGTACTGGTTGTGTGAGAGAGGTACTGGTTGTGAGAGAGAGGTACTGGTTGTGTGAGAGAGAGGTACTGGTTGTGAGAGAGGTACTGGTTGTGTGAGAGAGGTACTGGTTGTGTGAGAGAGGTACTGGTTGTGAGAGAGAGGTACTGGTTGTGAGAGAGGTACTGGTTGTGTGAGAGGTACTGGTTGTGAGAGAGAGGTACTGGTTGCGTAAGAGAGATACTGGTTGTGAGAGAGAGGTACTGGTTGTGAGAGAGAGATGTACTGGTTGTGTGAGAGAGGTACTGGTTGTGAGAGAGAGGTACTGGTTGTGTGAGAGGGGTACTGGTTATGAGAGAGAGGTACTGATTGTGTGAGAGAGGTACTGGTTGTGTGAGAGAGAGGTACTGGTTGTGTGAGAGAGGTACTGGTTGTGAGAGAGAGGTACTGGTTGTGAGAGAGAGGTACTGGTTGTGTGAGAGAGGTACTGGTTGAGTGTGAGAGAGAGGTACTGGTTGTGTGAGAGAGGTACTGGTTGTGTGAGAGAGGTACTGGTTGTGTGAGAGAGGTACTGGTTGTGTGAGAGAGGTACTGGTTATGTGTGAGAGAGGTACTGGTTGTGAGAGAGAGGTACTGGTTGTGTGAGAGAGGTACTGGTTGAGTTTGAGAGAGAGGTACTGGTTGTGAGAGAGAGGTACTGGTTGTGTGAGTGAGGTACTGGTTGTGTGAGAGGTACTGGTTGTGTGAGAGGTACTGGTTGTGTGAGAGGTACTGGTTGTGTGAGAGGTACTGGTTGTGTGAGAGAGGTACTGGTTGTGTGAGAGAGAGGTACTGGTTGTGTGTGAGAGAGGTATTGGTTGTGTGTGAGAGAGGTACTGGGAGAGGTGTGGACTCGAGTCATGTGACTTGGACTCGAGTCAGACTCGAGTCATGAATTTGATGACTTGCGACTCGACTTGGACTTGCATAACAATGACTTTGTCCCACCTATGAGATGTGGACTCGAGTCATGTGACTTGGACTCGAGTCAGACTCGAGTCATGAATTTGATGACTTGCGACTCGACTTGGACTTGCATAACAATGACTTTGTCCCACCTCTGGGTACTGGTTGTGTGAGAGAGAGGTACTGGTTGTGAGAGAGAGGTACTGGTTGTGAGAGAGAGGTACTGGTTGTGTGAGATGCGTTACCTTCCCGAATGTCAACGCTAAGATTGCCAGTGGAGCTCTTCGTGCCCCAGCGATTCAGGCGCAGATCTCAAAGTCGCGCACAAGCGGTCACCGGGTTTGACGATTCGGTCAACCCCGACCTGGGACGACTCAGAGCTCTCTCACCTCTCAGCAGCAGCAGCAGCGGCTCCTGCTGCTCCTGTCCCGGCCTCTGCAGGCGACGCAGCGATGAGCTCAGTGCGGGCGACTCTCTCCTGAGCTGTGGCTCGCTCTCCGGTTCTACCTTCACCACTGAGTGAGCGTCTCTCGCCCAGCGATGTGGGGAGGTGCGAGGGGGGCGGGGAGTTTCACTTCGCTTGGCTCCCTGCCAGGGGCTTTCCAGGCTGGGACGCGGGGCGGGGGGCAGCACCCGGGCTGGCCACGTGGTCTGGTGGTGTTTGTGCAGTGAAGGGATATTGCCCGAAACGTCGCCTATTATATATTTTATTTTAAGGAAGCATCATTGACAAAGTTGTTGGGTTTGATGATGGGTGTGTTTACACTGTGTGGTGTATGGTACATGGTGTGTGTAGTGTGGAGTGATGCTGGGTGTGTTTACACTGTGTGGTGTATGGTACATGGTGTGTGTAGTGTGGGGTGATGCTGGGTGTGTTTACACTGTGTGGTGTATGGTACATGGTTTGTGTTGTGTGGAGTGATGATGGGTGTGTTTACACTGTGTGGTGTATGGTGCATGGTGTGTGTGTGAGGTGTGATGATGGGTGTGTTTACACTGTGTGGTGTATGGTGCATGGTGTGTGTAGTGTGGTGTGATGATGGGTGTGTTTACACTGTGTGGTGTATGGTACATGGTGCGTGTAGTGTGGAGTGATGATGGGTGTGTTTACACTGTGTGGTGTATGGTACATGGTGTGTGCAGTGTGGTGTGAAGTTGGGTGTGTTTACACTGTGTGGTGTATGGTACATGGTGTGTGTAGTGTGGTGTGAAGTTGGGTGTGTTTACACTGTGTGGTGTATGGTACATGGTGTGTGTAGTGTGGTGTGATTCTGGGTGTTTACACTGTGTGGTGTATGATTCATGGTGTGTGTAGTGCGGAGTAATGATGGCTGTGTTGACACTGCGCAGTGCAGGATGTTTTTTTTTATTTTTGCAGCAGTTACATGTTTGTACAGAGATGACATCGATGCTCATTAGGGATCATCCAGTGTAAGGGTTGTGAGTGCATTTAATAACTCAAATTATCAAATAATTACTTTTACTTTGAAATTGGTAAATGTCTTCGAAATTATTTTTTAAAAATAAAGAATACTGTAATGTGCAACTCAAGTTTGTGTGGATCACACTTCGGATTCCCTGTTACTAATTGGGTTTTTTTCGGTAAATTACAAATTGTTCGTAAAATAAAGCAGTCACGTTTTTATTCACGTTTTGAACCGGTTCCCTGTTGATGTAACATATGGAGCAAGTACCGCTGCTCGCTATTTGCATCACGACCTGTGTCTGCATACCCGTGATTGTGTAGCTAACAATTGTGCCGCATTGGGACGCTCTCAAAGTTCCGTTCACATTCTCCAGAAAGAGAGGAAAACTATGACAAGTCAAAGTGAACGACTTCAACTGTCTCTCGTCTCAACCAGCACGGTGTGGCGCTCATCTTCATTGGTGGCTCTGAGTCGGCAGTGGAAATTCGTGAACCCGTTCAACACGGAGGCTGGGTGCCCACTGGCATGCTCACTTTGCTGACCCGCCCATACTGGACATCTGTGACAAAGAGCTTCAAAGCTCATCGGATTCCTCCACTCTAAATAAATACAGATTCTGACTTTACAGCACCACGACTGGTGTGAGGGTCAAAGTAACGCGTTCCGCACAGTGCCCGGATACGGAACCCAAGCACGCAGGTAAAGTTGGGGGCTTTCCGACAGTGGCGGTGTTGTTCGCTTGCGGGTTCCTGAGACGCTCGGCACACAGAGCCGCCCTGCAGCCCAACCACACCCAACACCGTGCGTGTGGGCATGGTCCCTGTGTACAGGTGTGTGGGTACAGATACACAGTGAAGCTGCATGGTCTCCCTTGTGTACCTGTGTACAGGTGTGCGGGTCGACTCTACTCAAGACTCTTAAGAGGCCCAAATGCCCACGGACAGTGTTTTGGGAGTTTACTCTCCACACTTGGGATTGTCACTGCATGTGGTGTCACTGATAGACGCACAGGGAATGTTTTGTCTGATGCAATATTCAGCTGTTTAGCTGTGTTCAATAACACTTCGCTAATGTGCACAAAGAACTGCACGTGTGGCCACGTTGTTATAATAGACCACAAACTGAAACATTTAGAAATTATGGCCAACCAACAGGCAGCAGTGAAACAAAGACAACTTTAGACCGGCTTCGTCTTTATGAGGACTCATCAGTGGAGCAGTCATCAGTCTTAACTGCTGCCGTATGCCCCTGGGAGCCTTACGCAGGGACAGGGCTGAGATCTCGGCCTCGCTGTGCGCTGCGTTGCACCGCTAGTCGAGTAGATAACCTTGCGTTCAATAAACCCTCGGAGCCAGGATGAACGTCCAACTGCAATCGTCATTTATTGATTGTAACAAGGTAAAACTGGTGAGAAAAAACCGATACAGCATCTGTTATAATCCGGAAACACCAACACAATGAACACCACAGCATCAGAACATTGTCTTAGATAACAATAGATCCTGGACGGACCAGGCCCCTACATTACCACTGAACAACTAGACAAAGCACAAGCCGGTGCGTTGCATACAGGCACATCGTGTATTCATCCCACTGCACCCCAAATGTACAGCATTACACATAACACTAAACTGTGGATGAGATACTTCGTCATCTTTACTCTCAGGATCGCAACATAGGCACAAGTCTGACTCGACCTACTAAATCACAAGTAACATCCACAATAAGGAAAGTCGCAGGCTTCGTTACTAACTAGGCCTCGTATTTACTACAACTTAACGGCACCATAAAGGCATTTACATCACTATAACGGTCATTCCAACATTACAACAGCATTGCCAATATTATAGGAATATAAACAACTTACAGACAATGCTTCTTAAGCTCCCACAATGGACAAGTGCGGCTGTGGTCTCATTGAGATGCGATGCGTGCCGCCATCTTGACTTATCTGTGTAATGGCCGACGCCCGCGTGGTACAGTGGAAATCTAAAATCGTAACTTCCTGGTCACGTGACCAAAATTAGCATAAAAAAACAGGAACTTCCTGTGAACGTACGCTCCACATCTGCCGTGAGGCAAGACAGCTGACCTCTATACTATGGTTGGCCATTTTTTCGAATTGTTTTAAGTTGTGGTTTATAAATACAACATGGTCACAAATGTAAGTTATGTCTGAGCTCGTGGCCTGGATGAGGTTGAGAGGCGTTGTACATGCGGTGTGCATATATGTGCGTTGTTAAATTGATTTGGAAAGTTAGTGCTTGAGGAGGCTGTTATTCATCAGTGGATAGAGCATGGGTAATCACGATGAAGGATCGCTTTGAAGCCTACTTGGTTCAATATAGTATCTGGTGAGTGTTATGTGAGTGGTGTCAGGAGTGTAGTATCTGGTAAGTGGGGTGAGTAGTATCTGGTGAGTGGCAAGCGATTAGTGAGTGTTAAGTGAGTGGTGTCAATGTCTGGTGGGTGATGACTGGTATCTGGTGAGTGGTGTGATGAGTGTGAGTGTCTTGTGAGGAGTGTAAAATAAGAGGTGAGGGCTAGGTGAGCGGTGTAAGATGAGTAGTGAGTGGTGAGTTTTAATGGTGAGTATGAGTGGTGAGGGCTAGGTGAGTGGTGAGGGCTAGGTGAGTGTGAGTGGTGAGTGTCTGGTGAGTAGTATAAGATGAGTGGTGAGGGTTAGGTGAGTGTGAGTGATGAGGGCTAGGTGAGTGGTGGTGAGTGTGAGTGGTGAGAGCTAGGCGAGTGAGTGGTGAGTGGTGAGTTTGAGTGTGTGGTGTGAGTGAGTGGTGAGTGTGAGTGGTGAGACATCATCAGGCTGACCACGAGTGCTGAGGGCTATGAGTGGTGTATGATGAGTGTTGAGTGGTGAGGGCTAGGTGAGTGTGGGTGGTGAGTGAGTGAGTGGTGAGTGTGAGTGGTGAGTGAGTGGTGAGTGTGAGTGGTGAGTGAGTGTAAGTGGTAAGGGCTAGGTGAGTATGAGTGGTGAGTGAGTGTTGAGTGTTGAGTGAGTGGTAAGTATGAGTGGTGAGTATGAGTGAGTGGTGAGTGTGAGTGGTGAGTGAGTGGTAAGTATGAGTGGTGAGTATGAGTGGTGAGTCAGTGGTGAGTGAGTGGTGCGTGGTGAGTTAGTGTGAGTGGTGAGTATGAGTGAGTGGTGAGTATGAGTGGTGAGTATGAGTGGTGAGTGAGTGGTGAGACATCGTCAGGCTGACCACGAGGACCAAGGTGAGGAGCGCCGTGGCCACAGCCAGCGCCGCTTCCTCAAGCAGCAGCGCCAACGCGCCAGACGAGACACGTCGGGGTTGTTGTTCTTGTTGTTCTAGGAGTTTATTTTATACTAGCAGGAAGTACCCGGCGTTGCCCCGGGGGGGAAATAAATTTCAAAACGTGTCTTCTCATAGCAGCGTTACTACTGGGTAGACTG